>NW_027640847.1:0-137628 GCF_949752795.1 Hyperoodon ampullatus | reverse complement strand
GTACGATGGAATATCCCTCAGCCATGAAATCAATGTCATAAGACCAGTAGCAGCAAAATGGGTGGATTCAGGTACGATGATTCTAAGTGAAATAAGTCACACAGAAAAAGAAACTTATCATAAGATATCACTTATGAAGATCCTGTAAACATGGCTACACTTGAATTGAGTTAGGAAAGAGAATAGTGTCTCACTTTTAGAAAACACTCTTATGCCTGCTTAAGGGGGAAGGAGAGGTGGGGTGATGCATAAAACCAGAGTTTGATATAAGCACAGGTACCGTTCCAAAAACCAACTATGGATTAGACAAGACCTACACCTTCCTAAGTGAAAGGGACTTAAAACCCCATATTTCCTGCAGAGGAATATATCTGACTAGTAAGAATCTTAAAACCTATGTATTGATATGTCTCCATAAGGGAATCAAGTGTGTCCAGACTGGCATAAACATGGCAGTGAGAATCAGCTCAAACCCACTATAAAAAGGAATTTCAAAAACAAAAGAAAAAAACTGGGAAATTCTTTACAATTCCTTCAGGGACTCTGATGAAACCTGGAATGACCCTATCTACAACGAAAGCTGGATGTGGCATAAGGAGGGACACTTGAGACTGAGACGATTTGTGAGATTGGGTGAGCAAATGCAGACCCTTTAAAGCAATAATGGATGGCACCCATTTCATGGGTCCGAACTCTCCAGGTTGAAGGGAATATTACTACAGCTATAACATGTACGGGAAAACTAGAGAACGGACACACTGTGAATACGAAAGGTTTCTAAAACTGAACGAATAGTCCCTCTCCTTGTGCTCCAGTTTGACTTTCCATCTGCTTTACTATCAACCTCCCAACTTGGAGAGACAGCCCCTTTAAACTCCTGGTTCCCACAGGTTGCCAATTTGGCAGAGGATGAAAGGGAAGAGGGAGAACCAATGAGACAGTAGCTGTTAGGCATTTGGACGGGCACATATCACTCTAATTTCCCGGCAGGAAGAAGAATTAACCAAAGTCTCAGCCCCCCACCGGGAATCAGCATAGGTCCTGAACCAAAATGTTGGACTTGGGGTCAGCTCACCAAAATCGAGTTGAAAAATGGAGCTCAGGGGCACAGCAATTCACAAACTGGCCGAGTAATAAAGAACAACTATCGTCCAAAAATCTGTTGAGGGAAGGCAACGCGGCAGACTTGAAAGCGAGGCAGGATAGCAGTAAACAGATTTCAAGAGGTACGTTGGAATCGCCTTTAAAGCACAGGAAGAGGGGCACAACTTCGACAATGATGCACTTGGCCAAAAGGGCGTATGTGTTTTCTCCTGAATATATTCAGGAGAAAACGCATACGCCCTTTTTGGCCAAGCAAGCTAGCGGGCAATGCAAATCTGCACTACAAAGAAGTATCACTTCCCACCGGTCAAAAGGGACATCCACAAAATGTGTAAAAACCAGAAAGTCAAGACAGGCCCTGGAGAACAGGGAGCCTTGTTATGCTGATGGGCGGGATGTAAATTGCCAACTGCCTCTCTGGAGGAGTGCATTGTGTTCCCTAAAACAAGTAAAGAACAAAGCTACAGAGCCAAGGGCACTTCCAGTCTAGGGAATATACCTTGGGAAAACTGAAAATCAATAAGACAGTGACACCCCAAAATTTAGGGCTGCACTGCTTACAAGGACCTCAACTTGGGTACACCTTAAATATCCCAGGAAATATAAAAATGGTTCAAAATATTGTGGTACTTATGTATGGTGGAATATCCCTCAGCCATGAAATCAATGTCATAAGACCAGTAACAGCAAAATGGGTGGATTCAGGTACGATGATTCTAAGTGAAATAAGTCACAGAGAAAAAGAAACTTATCATAAGATATCACTTATGAAGATCCTGTAAACATGGCTACACTTGAACTGAGTTAGGAAAGAGAACAGTGTCTCACATTTAGAAAACAATCGTATGCCTGCTTAAGGTGGAAGGAGAGGTGGGGTGATGCATAAAACCAGAGTTTGATATAAGCACAGGTACCGTTCCAAAAACCAACTATGGAATAGACAAGACCTACACCTTCCTCAGGGAAAGGGACTCAAAACCCCATATTTCCCGCAGAGGAAAATATCTGACTAGGAAGAATCTTAAAACCTTTGTATTGATATGTCTCTGTAAGGGAATCAAGTGCGTCTAGACTGGCATAAACATGGCAGCGAGAATCAGCTCAAACCCACTATAAAAAGGAATATCAAAAGCAAAACAAAAAAACTGGGAAATTCTTTACAATTCCTTCAGAGTCTCTGATGAAACCTGGAATGACCCTATCTACAACGACAGCTGGATGTGGCCTAAGGCTGGACACTTGGGACTGAGACGATTGGTGAGATTGGGTGAGCAAATGCAGACCCTTTAAAGCACAAATGCCTGGCACACATTCCATGGGTCCCAACTCTCCAGGTTGAAGGGAATATTACTCCAGCTATAACATGTACGGGAAACCTAGAGAACGGACACACTGTGAATACGAAAGGTTTCTAAAACTCAACGAATAGTCCCTCTCCTGGTGGTCCGGCTTGACGTTCCATCTGCTTTACTATCAACATCCCAACTTGGAGAGACAGCCCCTTTAACCTCCTGGTTCACACAGGTTTCCAATTTGGCAGAGGATGAAAGGGAAGAGGGAGAACCAATGAGAGATTAGCTGTTAGGCATTTGGACGGGCACGTATCACTCCAACTTCCCGGCAGGAAAAAGAATTAACCAAATTCTCAGCCCCCCACCGGGAAGCAGTATAGGTCCTGAACCAACATTTTGGACTTGCTGTCAGCTCACAAAAAACGAGTTGAAAAATGGAGCTCAAGGGCACAGCAATTCACAAACGGGCCGAGTATTAAAGGACAACTATCGTCCTAAAAATCTGTTGAGGGAAGGCAACGAGGTGGACTTGAATGCGAGGCAGAATAGCAGGAAACAGATTTCAAGAGGTATGTTGGAATCGCCTTTAAAGCACAGGAAGAGGGGCACAACTTCGACAATGATGCACTTGGCCAAAAAGGGCGTATGCGTTTTCTCCTGAATATATTCAGGAGAAAATGCATATGCCCTTTTTGGCCAAACAAGCAAGCGGGCAATGCAAATCTGCACTACAGAGAAGTATCACTTCCCACCGGTCAAAAGGGACATCCACAAAATGTGTAAAAACCAGAAAGGCAAGACAGGCCCTGGAGAACAGGGAGCCTTGTTATGCTGATGGGCGGGATGTAACTTGCCAACTGCCTCTCTGGAGGAGTGCATTGTGTTCCCTAAAACAAATAAAAAACAGAGCTACAGAGCCAAGGGCACTTCCAGTCTAGGGAATATACCTTGGGAAAACTGAAAATCAATAAGACAGAGCCACCCCAAAATTTAGGGCTGCAGTGCTTACAAGGACCTCAACTTGGGTACACCTTAAATATCCCAGGAAATATAAAAATGGTTCAAAATATTGTGGTACTTACGTACGATGGAATATCCCTCAGCCATGGAATCAATGTCATAAGGCCAGTAGCAGCAAAATGGGTGGATTCAGGTACGGTGATTCTAAGTGAAATAAGTCACAGAGAAAAAGAAACTTATCATAAGATATCACTTATGAAGATCCTGTAAATATGGCTACACTTCAACTGAGTTAGGAAAGAGAACAGTGTCTCACATTTAGAAAACACTCTTATGCCTGCTTAAGGGGGAAGGAGAGGTGGGATGATGCATAAAACCACAGTTTGATATAAGCACATGTACTGTTCCAAAAACCAACTATGGAATAGACAAGACCTACACCCTCCTCAGTGAAAGGGACTCAAAACCCCATATTTCCCGCAGAGGAATATATCTGACTAGTAAGAATCTTAAAACCTATGGATTGATATGTCTCCGTAAGGGAATCAAGTGTGTCTAGACTGGCATAATCATGGCAGCGAGAATCAGCTCAAACCCACTATAAAAAGGAATTTCAAAAACAAAACAAAAAAACTGGGAAATTCTTTACAATTCCTTCAGGGTCCCTGATGAAACCTGGAATGACCCTATCTACAATGACAGCTGGATGTGGCATAAGGAGGGACAGTTGGGACTGAGACGATTGGTGAGATTGGGTGAGCAAATGCAGACCCTTTAAATCACAAATGCCTGGCACCCATTCCATGGGTCCCAACTCTCCAGGTTGAAGGGAATATTACTACAGCTATAACATGTACGGGAATCCTAGAGAACGGACACACTGTGAATACGAAAGGTTTCTAAAACTCAACGAAGGGTCCCTCTCCTGGTGCTCCAGTTTGACTTTACATCTGTTTTACTATCACCTCCCAACTTGGAGGGACAGCCCCTTTAACCTCCTGGTTCGCACAGGTTGCCAATTTGGTAGAGGATGAAAGGGAAGAGGGAGAACCAATGAGAGAGTAGCTGTTAGGCATTTGGACGGGCACATATCACTGTAATTTCCCGGCAGGAAGAAAAATTAACCAAAGTCTCAGCCACCCACCGGGAACCAGTATAGGTCCTGAACCAAAATTTTGGACTTGCGGTCAGCTCACCAAAAACGAGTTGAAAAATGGAGCTCAGGGGCACAGCAATTCACAAACTGGCCGAGTAATAAAGGAAAACTATCGTCCAAAAATCTGTTGAGGAAAGGCAACGAGGCGGAATTGAAAGCGAGGCAGAATAGCAGGAAACAGATTTCAAGAGGTACGTTGGAATCGCCTTTAAAGCACAGGAAGAGGGGCACAACGTCGAAAATGATGCACTTGGCCAAAAAGGGCGTATGCGTTTTCTCCTGAATATATTCAGGAGAAAACGCATACGCCCTTTTTGGCCAAGCAAGCAAGCGGGCAATGCAAATCTGCACTACAAAGAAGTATCACTTCCCACCGGTCAAAAGGGACATCCACAAAATGTGTAAAAACCAGAAAGGCAAGACAGGCCCTGGAGAACATGGAGCCTTGTTATGCTGATTGGCGGCATGTAAATTGCCAACTGCCTCTCTGGAGGAGTGCATTGTGTTCCCTAAAACAAGTAAACAACAGAGCTACAGAGCCAAGGGCACTTCCAGTCTAGGGAATATACTTTGGGAAAACTGAAAATCAATAAGACAGAGCCACCCCAAAATTTAGGGCTGCACTGCTTACAAGGACCTCAACTTGGGTACACCTTAAATATCGCAGGAAATATAAAAATGGTTCAAAAAATTGTCATACTTACGTACGATGGAATATCCCTCAGCCATGAAATCAATGTCTTAAGACCAGTAGCAGCAAAATGGGTGGATTCAGCTACGATGATTCTAAGTGAAATAAGTCACACAGAAAAAGAAACTTATCATAAGATATCACTTATGAAGATCCTGTAAACATGGCTACACTTGAACTGAGTTAGGAAAGAGAACAGTGTCTCACATTTAGAAAACACTCTTATGCCTGCTTAAGGGGGAAGGAGAGGTGGGGTGATGCATAAAACCAGAGTTTGATATAAGCACAGGTACCGTTCCAAAAACCAACTATGGAATAGCCAAGACCTACACCTTCCTCAGTGAAAGGGACTCAAAACACCATATTTCCCGCAGAGGAATATATCTGACTAGTAAGAATCTTAAAACCTATGTATTGATATGTCTCCATAAGGGAATCAAGTGTGTCTAGACTGGCATAAACATGTCAGCGAGAATCAGCTCAAACCCACTATAAAAAGGAATTTCAAAAACAAAACAAAAAAATTGGGAAATTCTTTACAATTCCTTCACGGTCAATGATGAAACCTGGAATGACCCTATCTACAACGACAGCTGGATATGGCATAAGGCTGGACACTTGGGACTGAGGGGATTGGTGAGATTGGGTGAGCAAATGCAGACCCTTTAAAGCAATAATGCATGGCACCCATTCCATGAGTCCCAACTCTCCAGGTTGAAGGGAATATTACTTCAGTTATAACATGTACGGGAAACCTAGAGAACGGACACACTGTGAATACGAAAGGTTTCTAAAACTCAACGAATAGTCCCTCTCCTGGTGCTTCGGTTTGACTTTCCACCTGCTTTACTATCAACCTCCCAAATTGGAGAGACAGCCCCTTTAACCTCCTGTTTCGCACAGGTTGCCAATTTGGCAGAGGATGAAAGGGAAGAGGGAGAACCAATGAGAGTGTAGCTGTTAGGCATTTGGACGGGCACATATCACTGTGATTTCCCGGCAGGAAGAAGAATTAACCAAAGTCTCAGCCCCCCACCGGGAACCAGCATAGGTCCTGAACCAAAATTTTGGACTTGCGGTCAGCACACCAACAACGAGTTGAAAAATGGAGCTCAGGGGCACAGCAATACACAAACTGGCCGAGTAATAAAGGACAATTATCGTCAAAAATCTGTTGAGGGAAGGCAACGAGGCGGACTTGAAAGTGAGGCACAATAGCAGGAAACAGATTTCAAGAGGTACGTTGGAATCGCATTTAAAGCACAGGAAGAGGGGCACAACTTCGACAATGATGCACTTGGCAAAAAAGGGCCTATGTGTTTTCTCCTGTATATATTCAGGAGAAAACGCATACGCCCTTTTTGGCCAAGCAAGCAAGCGGGCAATGCAAATCTGCACTACAAAGAAGTATCACCTCCCACTGGTCAAAAGGGACATACACAAAATGTGTAAAAACCAGAAAGGCAAGACAGGCCCTGGAGAACAGGGAGCCTTGTTATGCTGATGGGCGGGATGTAAATTGCCAACTGCCTCTCTGGAGGAGTGCATTGTGTTCCCTAAAACAAGTAAACAACAGAGCTACAGAGCCAAGGGCACTTCCAGTCTAGGGAATATACTTTGGGAAAACTGAAAATCAATAAGACAGAGCCACCCCAAAATTTAGGGCTGCACTGCTTACAAGGACCTCAACTTGGGTACACCTTAAATATCGCAGGAAATATAAAAATGGTTCAAAAAATTGTCGTACTTACGTACGATGGAATATCCCTCAGCCATGAAATCAATGTCATAAGACCAGTAGCAGCAAAATGGGTGGATTCAGCTACGATGATTCTAAGTGAAATAAGTCACACAGAAAAAGAAACTTATCATAAGATATCACTTATGAAGATCCTGTAAACATGGCTACACTTGAACTGAGTTAGGAAAGAGAACAGTGTCTCACATTTAGAAAACACTCTTATGCCTGCTTAAGGGGGAAGGAGAGGTGGGGTGATGCATAAAACCAGAGTTTGATATAAGCACAGGTACCGTTCCAAAAACCAACTATGGAATAGCCAAGACCTACACCTTCCTCAGTGAAAGGGACTCAAAACACCATATTTCCCGCAGAGGAATATATCTGACTAGTAAGAATCTTAAAACCTATGTATTGATATGTCTCCATAAGGGAATCAAGTGTGTCTAGACTGGCATAAACATGTCAGCGAGAATCAGCTCAAACCCACTATAAAAAGGAATTTCAAAAACAAAACAAAAAAATTGGGAAATTCTTTACAATTCCTTCACGGTCAATGATGAAACCTGGAATGACCCTATCTACAACGACAGCTGGATATGGCATAAGGCTGGACACTTGGGACTGAGGGGATTGGTGAGATTGGGTGAGCAAATGCAGACCCTTTAAAGCAATAATGCATGGCACCCATTCCATGAGTCCCAACTCTCCAGGTTGAAGGGAATATTACTTCAGTTATAACATGTACGGGAAACCTAGAGAACGGACACACTGTGAATACGAAAGGTTTCTAAAACTCAACGAATAGTCCCTCTCCTGGTGCTTCGGTTTGACTTTCCACCTGCTTTACTATCAACCTCCCAAATTGGAGAGACAGCCCCTTTAACCTCCTGTTTCGCACAGGTTGCCAATTTGGCAGAGGATGAAAGGGAAGAGGGAGAACCAATGAGAGTGTAGCTGTTAGGCATTTGGACGGGCACATATCACTGTGATTTCCCGGCAGGAAGAAGAATTAACCAAAGTCTCAGCCCCCCACCGGGAACCAGCATAGGTCCTGAACCAAAATTTTGGACTTGCGGTCAGCACACCAACAACGAGTTGAAAAATGGAGCTCAGGGGCACAGCAATACACAAACTGGCCGAGTAATAAAGGACAATTATCGTCAAAAATCTGTTGAGGGAAGGCAACGAGGCGGACTTGAAAGTGAGGCACAATAGCAGGAAACAGATTTCAAGAGGTACGTTGGAATCGCATTTAAAGCACAGGAAGAGGGGCACAACTTCGACAATGATGCACTTGGCAAAAAAGGGCCTATGTGTTTTCTCCTGTATATATTCAGGAGAAAACGCATACGCCCTTTTTGGCCAAGCAAGCAAGCGGGCAATGCAAATCTGCACTACAAAGAAGTATCACCTCCCACTGGTCAAAAGGGACATACACAAAATGTGTAAAAACCAGAAAGGCAAGACAGGCCCTGGAGAACAGGGAGCCTTGTTATGCTGATGGGCGGGATGTAAATTGCCAACTGCCTCTCTGGAGGAGTGCATTGTGTTCCCTAAAACAAGTAAACAACAGAGCTACAGAGCCAAGGGCACTTCCAGTCTAGGGAATATACTTTGGGAAAACTGAAAATCAATAAGACAGAGCCACCCCAAAATTTAGGGCTGCACTGCTTACAAGGACCTCAACTTGGGTACACCTTAAATATCGCAGGAAATATAAAAATGGTTCAAAAAATTGTCGTACTTACGTACGATGGAATATCCCTCAGCCATGAAATCAATGTCATAAGACCAGTAGCAGCAAAATGGGTGGATTCAGCTACGATGATTCTAAGTGAAATAAGTCACACAGAAAAAGAAACTTATCATAAGATATCACTTATGAAGATCCTGTAAACATGGCTACACTTGAACTGAGTTAGGAAAGAGAACAGTGTCTCACATTTAGAAAACACTCTTATGCCTGCTTAAGGGGGAAGGAGAGGTGGGGTGATGCATAAAACCAGAGTTTGATATAAGCACAGGTACCGTTCCAAAAACCAACTATGGAATAGACAAGACCTACACCTTCCTCAGTGAAAGGGACTCAAAACACCATATTTCCCGCAGAGGAATATATCTGACTAGTAAGAATCTTAAAACCTATGTATTGATATGTCTCCATAAGGGAATCAAGTGTGTCTAGACTGGCATAAATATGGCAGCGAGAATCAGCTCAAACCCACTATAAAAAGGAATTTCAAAAACAAAACAAAAAAATTGGGAAATTCTTTACAATTCCTTCAGGGTCAATGATGAAACCTGGAATGACCCTATCTACAACGACAGCTGGATATGGCATAAGGCTGGACACTTGGGAATGAGGGGATCGGTGAGATTGGGTGAGCAAATGCAGACCCTTTAAAGCAATAATGCATGGCACCCATTCCATGAGTCCCAACTCTCCAGGTTGAAGGGAATATTACTACAGTTATAACATGTACGGGAAACCTAGAGAACAGACACACTGTGAATACGAAAGGTTTCTAAAACTCAAAGAATAATTTCTCTCCTGGTGCTCCGGTTTGACTTTCCACCTGCTTTAGTATCAACCTCCCAACTTGGAGAGACAGCCCCTTTAACCTCCTGGTTCGCACAGGTTGCCAATTAGGCAGAGGATGAAAGAGAAGAGGGAGAACCAATGAGAGAGTAGCTGTTAGGCATTTGGACGGGCACATATCACTGTAATTTCCCAGCAGGAAGAAGAATTAACCAAAGTCTCAGCCACCCACTTGGAACCAGCATAGGTCCTGAACCAAAATTTTGGACTTGCGGTCAGCTCACCAAAAACGAGTTGAAAAATGGAGCTCAGGGGCACAGCAATTCACAAACTGGCCAAGTAATAAAGGACAACTATCGTCCAAAAATCTGTTGAGGGAAGGCAACGAGGCGGACTTGAAAGCGAGGCAGAATAGCAGGAAACAGATTTCAAGAGGTACGTTGGAATCACCTTTAAAGCACAGGAAGAGAGGCACAACTTCGACAATGATGCACTTGGCCAAAAAGGGCGTATGCGTTTTCTCCTGAATATATTCAGGAGAAAACGCATACGCCCTTTTTGGCCAAGCAAGCAAGCGGGCAATGCAAATCTGCACTAGAAAGAAGTATCACTTCCCACCGGTCAAAAGGGACATCCACAAAATGTGTAAAAACCAGAAAGGCAAGACAGGCCCTGGAGAACAGGGAGCCTTGTTATGCTGATGGGCGGGATGTAAATTGCCAACTGCCTCTCTGGAGGAGTACATTGTGTTCCCTAAAGCAAGTAAAGAACAGAGCTACAGAGCCAAGGGCACTTCCAGTCTAGGGAATAAACCTTGGGAAAACTGAAGATCAATAAGACAGAGCCACCCCAAAATTTAGGGCTGCACTGCTTACAAGGACCTCAACTTGGGTACACCTTAAATATCCCAGGAAATATAAAAATGGTTCAAAAAATTGTGGTACTTACGAACGATGGAATATACCTCGGCCATGAAATCAATGTCATAAGACCAGTAGCAGCAAAATGGGTGGATTCAGGTACGATGATTCTAAGTGAAATAAGTCACAGAGAAAAAGAAACTTATCATAAGATATCACTTATGAAGATCCTGTAAACATGGCTACACTTGAACTGAGTTAGGAAAGAGAACAGTGTCTCACATTTAGAAAACACTCTTATGCCTGCTTGAGGGGGAAGGAGAGGTGGGGTGATGCATAAAACCAGAGTTTGATATAAGCACAGGTACCATTCCAAAAACCAACTATGGAATAGACAAGACCTACACCTTCCTCAGTGAAAGGGACTCAAAACCCCATATTTGCCGCAGAGGAATATATCTGACTAGTAAGAATCTTAAAACCTATGTATTGATATGTCTCCGTAAGGGAATCAAGTGTGTCTAGACTGGCTTAAACATGACAGCGAGAATCAGCTCAAACCCACTATAAAAAGGAATTTCAAAAACAAAACAAAAAAACTGGGAAATTCTTTACAATTCCTTCAGGGTCTCTGATGAAACCTGGAAAGACCCTATCTACAACGACAGCTGGATGTGGCATAAGGCTGGACACTTGGGACTGAGAGGATTGGTGAGATTGGGTGAACAAATGCAGACCTTTTAAAGCAATAATGCATGCACCCATTCCATGGGTCCCAACTCTCCAGGTTGAAGGGAATATTACTACAGTTATAACGTGTACGGGAAACCTAGAGAACGGACACACTGTGAATACGAAAGGTTTCTAAAACTCAACGAATAGTCCCTCTCCTGGTGCTCCAGTTTGACTTTCCATCTGCTTTACTATCAACCTCCCAACTTGGAGAGACAGCCCCTTTAACCTCCTGGTTCGCACAGGTTGCCAATTTAGCAGAGGATGAAAGGGAAGAGGGAGAACCAATGAGAGAGTAGCTGTTAGGCATTTGGACGGGCACATATCACTCTAATTTCCCGGCAGGAAGAAGAATTAACCAAAGTCTCAGCCCCACACCGGGAACCAGTATAGGTCCTGAACCAAAATTTTGGACTTGCGGTCAGCTCACCTAAATCGAGTTGAAAAATGGAGCTCAGGGGCACAGCAATTCACAAACTGGCCGAGTAATAAAGGACAACTATCGTCCAAAAATCTGTTGAGGGAAGGCAACGAGGCGGACTTGAAAGCGAGGCAGAATAGCAGGAAACAGATTTCAAGAGGTACATTGGAATCGCCTTTAAAGTACAGGAAGAGGGGCACAACTTCGACAATGATGAACTTGGCCAAATGGGGCGTATGCGTTTTCTCCTGAATATATTCAGGAGAAAACGCATACGCCCTTTTTGGCCAAGCAAGCAAGCGGGCAATGCAAATCTGCACTACAAAGAAGTATCACTTCCCACCGGTCAAAAGGGATATCTACAAAATGTGTAAAAACCGGAAAGGCAAGACAGGCCCTGGAGAACAGGGAGCCTTGTTATGCTGATGGGCGGGATGTAAATTGCCAACTGCCTCTCTGGAGGAGTGCATTGTGTTCCCTAAAACAAGTAAACAATAGAGCTACAGAGCCAAGGGCACTTCCAGTCTAGGGAATATACCTTGGGAAAACTGAAAATCAAAAAGACACAACCACCACAAAATTTAGGGCTGCACTGCTTACAAGGACCTCAACTTGGGTACACCATAAATATCCCAGGAAATATAAAAATGGTCCAAAAAATTGTGGTACTTACGTACGATGGAATATCCCTCAGCCATGAAATCAATGTCATAAGACCAGTAGCAGCAAAATGGGTGGATTCAGGTACGATGATTCTAAGTGAAATAAGTCACAGAGAAAAAGGAACTTATCATAAGATATCACTTATGAAGATCCTGTAAACATGGCTACACTTGAACTGAGTTAGGAAAGAGAACAGTGTCTCACATTTAGAAAACACTGTTATGCCTGCTTAAGGGGGAAGGAGAGGTGGGGTGATGCATAAAACCAGAGTTTGATATAAGCACAGGTACCGTTCCAAAAAACAACTATGGAATAGACAAGACCTACACCTTCCTCAGTGAAAGGGACTCAAAACACCATATTTCCCACAGAGGAATATATCTGACTACTAAGAATCTTAAAACCTATGTATTGATATGTCTCTGTAAGGGAATCAAGTGTGTCTAGACTGGCATAAACATGGCAGCGAGAATCAGCTCAAACCCTCTATAAAAATGAATTTCAAAAACAAAACAAAAAAACTGGGAAATTCTTTACAATTCCTTCAGGGTCAATGATGAAACCTGGAATGACCCTATCTACAACGAGAGCTGGATATGGCATAAGGCTGGACACTTGGGACTGAGGGGATTGGTGAGATTGGGTGAGCAAATGCAGACCCTTTAATGCAATAATGCATGGCACCCATTCCATGGGTCCCAACTTTCGAGGTTGAAGGGAATATTACTACAGTTATAACATGTACGGGAATCCTAGAGAACGGACACACTGTGAATACGAAAGGTTTCTAAAACTCAACGAGTAGTCTCTCTCCTGGTGCTCCGGTTTCACTTTCCATCTGCTTTACTATCAACCTCCCAACTTGGAGAGACAGCCCCTTTAACCTCCTGGTTCGCACAGGTTGCCAATTTGGCAGAGGATGAAAGGGAAAAGGGAGAACCAATGAGAGAGTAGCTGTTAAGCATTTGGACGGGCACATATCACTGTAATTTCCCGGCAGGAAGAAGAATTAACCAAAGTCTCAGCCCCCCACCGGGAACCAGTATAGGTCCTGAACCAAAATTTTGGACTTGCGGTCAGCTTACCTAAAACGAGTTGAAAAATGGAGCTCAGGGGCACAGCAATTCACAAACTGGCCGAGTAATAAAGGACAACTACCGTCCAAAAATCTGTTGAGGGAAGGCAACGAGGCGGACTTGAAAGCGAGGCAGAATAGCAGGAAACAGATTTCAAGAGGTATGTTGGAATCGCCTTTAAAGCACAGGAAGAGGGGCACAACTTCGACAATTATGCACTTGGCCAAATGGGGCGTATGCGTTTTCTCCTGAATATATTCAGGAGAAAACGCATACGCCCTTTTTGGCCAAGCAAGCAAGCGGGCAATGCAAATCTGCACTACAAAGAAGTATCACTTCCCACCGGTCAAAAGGGACATCCACAAAATGTGTAAAAACCGGAAAGGCAAGACAGGCCCTGGAGAACAGGGAGCCTTGTTATGCTGATGGGCGGGATGTAAATTGCCAACTGCCTCTCTGGAGGAGTGCATTGTGTTCCCTAAAACAAGTAAACAACAGAGCTACAGAGCCAAGGGCACTTCCAGTCTAGGGAATATACCTCGGGAAAACTGAAAATCAAAAAGACACAGCCACCCCAAAATTTAGGGCTGCACTGCTTACAAGGACCTCAACTTGGGTACACCTTAAATATCCCAGGAAAAATAAAAATGGTTCAAAAAATTGTGGTAGTTACGTACGATGGAATATCCCTCAGCCATGAAATCAATGTCATAAGAACAGTAGCAGCAAAATGGGTGGATTCAGCTACGATGATTCTAAGTGAAATAAGTCACAGAGAAAAAGAAACTTATCATAAGATATCACTTATGAAGATTCTGTAAACATGGCTACACTGGAACTGAGTTAGGAAAGAGAACAGTGTCTCACATTTAGAAAACACTCTTATGCCTGCTTAAGGGGGAAGGAGAGGTGGGGTGATGCATAAAAGCAGAGTTTGATATAAGCACAGGTACCGTTCCAAAAACCAACTATGGAATAGACAAGACCTACACCTTCCTAAGTGAAAGGGACTCAAAACCCCATATTTCCCGCAGAGGAATATATCTGACTAGTAAGAATCTTAAAACCTATGTATTGATATGTCTCCGTAAGGGAAACAAGTGTGTCTAGACTGGGATAAATATGGCAGCGAGAATCAGCTCAAACCCACTATAAAAAGGAATTTCAAAAATAAAAGAAAAAAACTGGGAAATTCTTCACAATTCCTTCAGGATCTCTTATGAAACCTGAAGTGACCCTATCTACAATGACAGCTGGATGTGGCATAAGGCTGGACACTTGGGACTGAGAGAATTGGTGAGATTGGGTGAGCAAATGCAGACCCTTTAAAGCAATAGTGCATGGCACACATTCCATGGGTCCCAACTCTCCAGGTTGAAGGGAATATTACCACAGTTATAACATGTACGGGAAACCTAGAGAACGGACACACTGTGAATACGAAAGGTTTCTAAAACTCAACGAATAATCCCTCTCCTGGTGCTCTGGTTTGACTTTACACCTCCTTTACTATCAACCTCCCAACTTGGAGAGACAGCCCCTTTAACCTCCTGGTTCGCACAGGTTGCCAATTTGGCAGAGGATGAAAGGGAAGAGGGAGAACCAATGAGAGAGTAGCTGTTAGGCATTTGGATTGGCACATATCACTGTAATTTCCCAGCAGGAAGAAGAATTAACCAAAGTCTCAGGCCCCCACCCGGAACCAGTATAGTTCCTGAACCAAAATTTTAGACTTGCGGTCAGCTCACCTAAAACGAGTTGAAAAATGGATCTCAGGGGCACAGCAATTCACAAACTGGCCGAGTAATAAAGGACAACTATCGTCCAAAAATCTGTTGAGGGAAGGCAACGAGGCGGACTTGAATGCGAGGCAGAATAGCAGGAAACAGATTTCAAGAGGTACGTTGGAATCGCCTTTAAAGCACAGGAAGAGGGGCACAACTTCGACAATGATGCACTTGGCCAAAAAGGGCGTATGCGTTTTCTCCAGGATATATGCAGCAGAAAACGCATACGCCCTTTTTGGCCAAGCAAGCAAGCGGGCAATGCAAATCTGCACTACAAAGAAGTATCACTTCCCACCGGTCAAAAGGGACATCCACAAAATGTGTAAAAACCAGAAAGGCAAGACAGGCCCTGGAGAACAGGGAGCCTTGTTATGCTGATGGGCGGGATGTAAATTGCCAACTGCCTCTCTGGAGGAGTGAATTGGTTCCCTAAAACAAGTAAACAACAGAGCTACAGAGCCAAGGGCACTTCCAGTCTAGGGAATATACCTTGGGAAAAATGAAAATCAAAAGACACAGCCGCCCCAAAATTTAGGGCTGCACTGCTTACAAGGACCTCAACTTGGGTACACCTTAAATATCCCAGGAAATATAAAAATGGTTCAAAAAATTGTGGTACTTACGTACGATGGAATATCCCTCAGCCATGACGTCAATGTCATAAGACCAGTAGCAGCAAAATTTGTGGATTCAGGTACGATGATTCTAAGTGAAATAAGTCACACAGAAAAATAAACTTATCATAAGATATCACTTATGAAGATCCTGTAAACATGGCTACACTTGAACTGAGTTAGGAAAGAGAACAGTGTCTCACATTGAGAAAACACTCTTATGCCTGCTTAAGGGGGAAGGAGAGGTGGGGTGATGCATAAAACCAGAGTTTGATATAAGCACAGGTACCGTTCCAAAAACCAACTATGGAATAGACAAGACCTACACCTTCCTCAGTGAAAGGGACTCAAAACCCCATATTTCCCGCAGAGGAATATATCTGACTAGTAAGAATCTTAAAACCTATGTATTGATATGTCTCCGTAAGGGAATCAAGTGTGTCTAGACTGGGATAAATATGACAGCGAGAATCAGCTCAAACCCACTATAAAAAGGAATTTCAAAAATAAAGCAAAAAAACTGGGAAATTCTTTACAATTCCTTCAGGGTCTCTGATGAAACCTGAAATGACCCTATCTACAATGACAGCTGGATGTGGCATAAGGCTGGACACTTGGGACTGAGAGGATTGGTGAGATTGGGTGAGCAAATGCAGACCCTTTAAAGCAATAATGCATGACACACATTCCATGGGTCCCAACTCTCCAGGTTGAAGGGAATATTACTACAGATATAACATGTACGGGAATCCTAGAGAACGGACACACTGTGAATATGAAAGGTCTCTAAAACTCAACGAATAGTCCCTCTCCTGGTGCTCCGGTTTGACTTTCCATCTGCTTTATTATCAACCTCCCAACTTGGAGAGACAGCCCCTTTAACCTCCTGGTTCGCACAGGTTGCCAATTTGGCAGAGGATGAAAGGGAAGAGGGAGAACCAATGAGAGAGTAGCTGTTAGGCATTTGGACGGGCACATATCACTGTAATTTCCAGGCAGGAAGAAGAATTAACCAAAGTCTCAGCCACCCACCGGGAATCAGTATAGATCCTGAAACAAAATTTTGGACTTGCGGTCAGCTCACCAAAAACGAGTTGAAAAATGGAGCTCAGGGGTACAGCAATTCACAAACTGGCCCAGTAATAAAGGACAACTATCGTCCAAAAATCTGTTGAGGGAAGGCAACGAGGCGGACTTGAAAGCGAGGCAGAATTGCAGGAAACAGATTTCAAGAGGTACGTTGGAATCGCCTTTAAAGCACAGGAAGAGGGGCACAACTTCGACAATGATGCACTTGGCCAAAAAGGGCGTATGCGTTTTCTCCTGAATATATTCAGGAGAAAACGCATACGCCCTTTTTGGCCAAGCAAGCAAGCGGGCAATGGAAATCTGCACTACAAAGAAATATCACTTCCCACCGGTCAAAAGGGACATCCACAAAATGTGTAAAAACCAGAAAGGCAAGACAGGCCCTGGAGAACAGGGAGCCTTGTTATGCTGATGGGCGGGATGTAAATTGCCAACTGCCTCTCTGGAGGAGTGCACTGTGTTCCCTAAAACAAGTAAACAACAGAGCTACAGAGCCAAGGGCACTTCCAATCTAGGGAATATACCTTGGGAAAACTGAAAATCAATAAGACAGAGCCACCCCAAAATTTAGGGCTGCACTGCTTACAAGGACCTCAACTTGGGTCCACCTCAAATATCCCAGGAAATATAAAAATTGTTCAAAAAATTGTGGTACTTACGTACGATGGAATATACCTCAGCCATGAAATCAATGACATAATACCAGTAGCAGTAAAATGGGTGGATTCAGGTACGATGATTCTAAGTGAAATAAGTCACAGAGAAAAGGAAACTTATCATAAGATATCACTTATGAAGATCCTGTAAACATGGCTACACTTGAACTGAGTTAGGAAAGAGAACAGTGTCTCACATTTAGAAAACACTCTTATGCCTGCTTAAGGGGGAAGGAGAGGTGGGGTGATGCATAAAACCAGAGTTTGATATAAGCACAGGTACCGTTCCAAAAACCAACTATGGAATAGGCAAGACCTACACCTTCCTCAGTGAAAGGGACTCAAAACCCCATATTTCCCGCAGAGGAATATATCTGACTAGTAATAATCTTAAAACCTATGGATTGATATGTCTCCGTAAGGGAATCAAGTGTGTCTAGACTGGCATAAACATGGCAGCGAGAATCAGCTCAAACCCACTATAAAAAGGAATTTCAAACACAAAACAAAAAAACTGGGAAATTCTTTACAATTCCTTCAGGGTCTCTGATGAAAACTGGAATGACCCTATCTACAACGACAGCTGGATGTGGCATAAGGCTGGACACTTGGGACTGAGAGGATTGGTGAGATTGGGTGAGCAATTGCAGACCCTTTAAAGCAATAATGCATGGCACCCATTCCATGGGTCCCAACTCTCCAGGTTGAAGGGAATATTACTACAGTTATAACATGTACGGGAAACCTAGAGAACGGACACACTGTGAATACGAAAGGTTTCTAAAACTCAACGAATAGTCCCTCTCCTGGTGCTCCGGTTTGACTTTACACCTCCTTTACTTTCAACCTCCCAACTTGGAGAGACAGCCCCTTTAACCTCCTGGTTCGCACAGGTTGCCAATTTGGCAGAGGATGAAAGGGAAGAGGGAGAACCAATGAGAGAGTAGCTGTTAGGCATTTGGACGGGCACATATCACTGTAATTTCCCGGCAGGAAGAAGAATTAACCAAAATCTCAGCCACCCACCGGGAACCAGTATAGGTCCTGAACCAAAATTTTGGACTTGCGGTCAGCTCACCAAAAACGAGTTGAAAAATGGAGCTCAGGGGCACAGCAATTCACAAACTGGCCAAGTAATAAAGGACAACTATCGTCCAAAAATCTGTTGAGGGAAGGCAACGAGGCGGACTTGAAAGCGAGGCAGAATAGCAGGAAACAGATTTCAAGAGGTACGTTGGAATCGCCTTTAAAGCACAGGAAGAGGGGCACAACTTCGACAATGATGCACTTGGCCAAAAAGGGTGTATGCGTTTTCTCCTGAATATATTCAGGAGAAAACGCATACGCCCTTTTTGGCCAAGCAAGCAAGCGGGCAATGCAAATCTGCACTACAAAGAAGTATCACTTCCCACCAGTCAAAAGGGACATCCACAAAATGTGTAAAAACCAGAAAGGCAAGACAGGCCCTGGAGAACAGGGTGCCTTGTTATGCTGATGGGCGGGATGTAAATTGCCAACTGCCTCTCTGGAGGAGTGCATTGTGTTCCCTAAAACAAGTAAACAACAGAGCTACAGAGCCAAGGGCACTTCCAGTCTAGGGAATATACCTTGGGAAAACTGAAAATCAAAAAGACACAGCCACCCCAAAATTTAGGGCTGCACTGCTTACAATGACCTCAACTTGGGTACACCTTAAATATCCCAGGAAATATAAAATTGGTTCAAAAAATTGTGGTACTTACGTACGATGGAATATCCCTCAGCCATGAAATCAATGTCATAAGACCAGTAGCAGCAAAATGGGTGGATTCAGGTACGATGATTCTAAGTGAAATAAGTCACACAGAAAAAGAAACTTATCATAAGATATCACTTATGAAGATCCTGTAAACATGGTTACACTTGAACTGAGTTAGGAAAGAGAACAGTGTCTCACATTTAGAAAACACTCTTATGCCTGCTTAAGGGGGAAGGAGAGGTGGGGTGATGCATAAAACCAGAGTTTGATATAAGCACAGGTACCGTTCCAAAAACCAACTATGGAATAGACAAGACCTACACCTTCCTCAGTGAAAGGGACTCAAAACCCCATATTTCCCGCAGAGGAATATATCTGACTAGTAAGAATCTTAAAACCTATGTATTGATATGTCTCCGTAAGGGAATCAAGTGTGTCTAGACTGGGATAAATATGGCAGCGAGAATCAGCTCAAACCCACTATAAAAAGGAATTTCAAAAATAAAACAAAAAAACTGGGAAATTCTTTACAATTCCTTCAGGGTCTCTGATGAAACCTGAAATGACCCTATCTACAATGACAGCTGGATGTGGCATAAGGCTGGACACTTGGGACTGAGAGGATTGGTGAGAGTGGGTGAGCAAATGCAGACCCTTTAAAGCAATAATGCATGGCACACATTCCATGGGTCCCAACTCTCCAGGTTGAAAGGAATATTACTACACATATAACATGTACGGGAATCCTAGAGAACGGACACACTGTGAATACGAAAGGTTTCTAAAACTCAACGAATAGTCCCTCTCCTGGTGCTCCGGTTTGACTTTCCATCTGCTTTATTATCAACCTCCCAACTTGGAGAGACAGCCCCTTTAACCTCCTGGTTCGCACAGGTTGCCAATTTGGCAGAGGATGAAAGGGAAGAGGGAGAACCAATGAGAGAGTAGCTGTTAGGCATTTGGACGGGCACATATCACTGTAATTTGCCGGCAGGAAGAAGAATTAACCAAAGTCTCAGCCACCCACTGGGAATCAGTATAGATCCTGAACCAAAATTTTGGACTTGCGGTCAGCTCACCAAAAACGAGTTGAAAAATGGAGCTCAGGGGCACAGCAATTCTCAAACTGGCCAAGTAATAAAGGACAACTATCGTCCAAAAATCTGTTGAGGGAAGGCAATGAGGCGGACTTGAAAGCGAGGCAGAATAGCAGGAAACAGATTTCAAGAGGTACGTTGGAATCGCCTTTAAAGCACAGGAAGAGGGGCACAACTTCGACAATGATACACTTGGCCAAAAGGGGCGTATGCGTTTCCCCCTGAATATATTCAGGAGAAAACGCATACGCCCTTTTTGGCCAAGCAAGCAAGCGGGCAATGCAAATCTCCACTACAAAGAAGTATCACTTCCCACCGGTCAAAAGGGACATCCACAAAATGTGTAAAAACCAGAAAGGCAAGACTGGTCCTGGAGAACAGGGAGCCTTGTTATGCTGATGGACGGGATGTAAATTGCCAACTGCCTCTCTGGAGGAGTGCATTGTGTTCCCTAAAACAAGTAATCAACAGAGCTACAGAGCCAAGGGCACTTCCAGTCTAGGGAATATACCTGGGAAAAATGAAAATCAAAAGACACAGCCGCCCCAAAATTTAGGGCTGCACTGCTTACAAGGACCTCAACTTGGGTACACCTTAAATATCCCAGGAAATATAAAAATGGTTCAAAAAATTGTGGTACTTACGTACGATGGAATATCCCTCAGCCATGACGTCAATGTCATAAGACCAGTAGCAGCAAAATTTGTGGATTCAGGTACGATGATTCTAAGTGAAATAAGTCACACAGAAAAATAAACTTATCATAAGATATCACTTATGAAGATCCTGTAAACATGGCTACACTTGAACTGAGTTAGGAAAGAGAACAGTGTCTCACATTGAGAAAACACTCTTATGCCTGCTTAAGGGGGAAGGAGAGGTGGGGTGATGCATAAAACCAGAGTTTGATATAAGCACAGGTACCGTTCCAAAAACCAACTATGGAATAGACAAGACCTACACCTTCCTCAGTGAAAGGGACTCAAAACCCCATATTTCCCGCAGAGGAATATATCTGACTAGTAAGAATCTTAAAACCTATGTATTGATATGTCTCCGTAAGGGAATCAAGTGTGTCTAGACTGGGATAAATATGACAGCGAGAATCAGCTCAAACCCACTATAAAAAGGAATTTCAAAAATAAAGCAAAAAAACTGGGAAATTCTTTACAATTCCTTCAGGGTCTCTGATGAAACCTGAAATGACCCTATCTACAATGACAGCTGGATGTGGCATAAGGCTGGACACTTGGGACTGAGAGGATTGGTGAGATTGGGTGAGCAAATGCAGACCCTTTAAAGCAATAATGCATGACACACATTCCATGGGTCCCAACTCTCCAGGTTGAAGGGAATATTACTACAGATATAACATGTACGGGAATCCTAGAGAACGGACACACTGTGAATATGAAAGGTCTCTAAAACTCAACGAATAGTCCCTCTCCTGGTGCTCCGGTTTGACTTTCCATCTGCTTTATTATCAACCTCCCAACTTGGAGAGACAGCCCCTTTAACCTCCTGGTTCGCACAGGTTGCCAATTTGGCAGAGGATGAAAGGGAAGAGGGAGAACCAATGAGAGAGTAGCTGTTAGGCATTTGGACGGGCACATATCACTGTAATTTCCAGGCAGGAAGAAGAATTAACCAAAGTCTCAGCCACCCACCGGGAATCAGTATAGATCCTGAAACAAAATTTTGGACTTGCGGTCAGCTCACCAAAAACGAGTTGAAAAATGGAGCTCAGGGGTACAGCAATTCACAAACTGGCCCAGTAATAAAGGACAACTATCGTCCAAAAATCTGTTGAGGGAAGGCAACGAGGCGGACTTGAAAGCGAGGCAGAATTGCAGGAAACAGATTTCAAGAGGTACGTTGGAATCGCCTTTAAAGCACAGGAAGAGGGGCACAACTTCGACAATGATGCACTTGGCCAAAAAGGGCGTATGCGTTTTCTCCTGAATATATTCAGGAGAAAACGCATACGCCCTTTTTGGCCAAGCAAGCAAGCGGGCAATGGAAATCTGCACTACAAAGAAATATCACTTCCCACCGGTCAAAAGGGACATCCACAAAATGTGTAAAAACCAGAAAGGCAAGACAGGCCCTGGAGAACAGGGAGCCTTGTTATGCTGATGGGCGGGATGTAAATTGCCAACTGCCTCTCTGGAGGAGTGCACTGTGTTCCCTAAAACAAGTAAACAACAGAGCTACAGAGCCAAGGGCACTTCCAATCTAGGGAATATACCTTGGGAAAACTGAAAATCAATAAGACAGAGCCACCCCAAAATTTAGGGCTGCACTGCTTACAAGGACCTCAACTTGGGTCCACCTCAAATATCCCAGGAAATATAAAAATTGTTCAAAAAATTGTGGTACTTACGTACGATGGAATATACCTCAGCCATGAAATCAATGACATAATACCAGTAGCAGTAAAATGGGTGGATTCAGGTACGATGATTCTAAGTGAAATAAGTCACAGAGAAAAGGAAACTTATCATAAGATATCACTTATGAAGATCCTGTAAACATGGCTACACTTGAACTGAGTTAGGAAAGAGAACAGTGTCTCACATTTAGAAAACACTCTTATGCCTGCTTAAGGGGGAAGGAGAGGTGGGGTGATGCATAAAACCAGAGTTTGATATAAGCACAGGTACCGTTCCAAAAACCAACTATGGAATAGGCAAGACCTACACCTTCCTCAGTGAAAGGGACTCAAAACCCCATATTTCCCGCAGAGGAATATATCTGACTAGTAATAATCTTAAAACCTATGGATTGATATGTCTCCGTAAGGGAATCAAGTGTGTCTAGACTGGCATAAACATGGCAGCGAGAATCAGCTCAAACCCACTATAAAAAGGAATTTCAAACACAAAACAAAAAAACTGGGAAATTCTTTACAATTCCTTCAGGGTCTCTGATGAAAACTGGAATGACCCTATCTACAACGACAGCTGGATGTGGCATAAGGCTGGACACTTGGGACTGAGAGGATTGGTGAGATTGGGTGAGCAATTGCAGACCCTTTAAAGCAATAATGCATGGCACCCATTCCATGGGTCCCAACTCTCCAGGTTGAAGGGAATATTACTACAGTTATAACATGTACGGGAAACCTAGAGAACGGACACACTGTGAATACGAAAGGTTTCTAAAA
Source organism: Hyperoodon ampullatus (assembly GCF_949752795.1). Lineage (NCBI taxonomy): Eukaryota > Metazoa > Chordata > Mammalia > Artiodactyla > Ziphiidae > Hyperoodon > Hyperoodon ampullatus. The sequence continues at coordinate 114,246 of NW_027640847.1, read as the reverse complement.
CTCAACGAATAGTCCCTCTCCTGGTGCTCCGGTTTGACTTTACACCTCCTTTACTTTCAACCTCCCAACTTGGAGAGACAGCCCCTTTAACCTCCTGGTTCGCACAGGTTGCCAATTTGGCAGAGGATGAAAGGGAAGAGGGAGAACCAATGAGAGAGTAGCTGTTAGGCATTTGGACGGGCACATATCACTGTAATTTCCCGGCAGGAAGAAGAATTAACCAAAATCTCAGCCACCCACCGGGAACCAGTATAGGTCCTGAACCAAAATTTTGGACTTGCGGTCAGCTCACCAAAAACGAGTTGAAAAATGGAGCTCAGGGGCACAGCAATTCACAAACTGGCCAAGTAATAAAGGACAACTATCGTCCAAAAATCTGTTGAGGGAAGGCAACGAGGCGGACTTGAAAGCGAGGCAGAATAGCAGGAAACAGATTTCAAGAGGTACGTTGGAATCGCCTTTAAAGCACAGGAAGAGGGGCACAACTTCGACAATGATGCACTTGGCCAAAAAGGGTGTATGCGTTTTCTCCTGAATATATTCAGGAGAAAACGCATACGCCCTTTTTGGCCAAGCAAGCAAGCGGGCAATGCAAATCTGCACTACAAAGAAGTATCACTTCCCACCAGTCAAAAGGGACATCCACAAAATGTGTAAAAACCAGAAAGGCAAGACAGGCCCTGGAGAACAGGGTGCCTTGTTATGCTGATGGGCGGGATGTAAATTGCCAACTGCCTCTCTGGAGGAGTGCATTGTGTTCCCTAAAACAAGTAAACAACAGAGCTACAGAGCCAAGGGCACTTCCAGTCTAGGGAATATACCTTGGGAAAACTGAAAATCAAAAAGACACAGCCACCCCAAAATTTAGGGCTGCACTGCTTACAATGACCTCAACTTGGGTACACCTTAAATATCCCAGGAAATATAAAATTGGTTCAAAAAATTGTGGTACTTACGTACGATGGAATATCCCTCAGCCATGAAATCAATGTCATAAGACCAGTAGCAGCAAAATGGGTGGATTCAGGTACGATGATTCTAAGTGAAATAAGTCACACAGAAAAAGAAACTTATCATAAGATATCACTTATGAAGATCCTGTAAACATGGTTACACTTGAACTGAGTTAGGAAAGAGAACAGTGTCTCACATTTAGAAAACACTCTTATGCCTGCTTAAGGGGGAAGGAGAGGTGGGGTGATGCATAAAACCAGAGTTTGATATAAGCACAGGTACCGTTCCAAAAACCAACTATGGAATAGACAAGACCTACACCTTCCTCAGTGAAAGGGACTCAAAACCCCATATTTCCCGCAGAGGAATATATCTGACTAGTAAGAATCTTAAAACCTATGTATTGATATGTCTCCGTAAGGGAATCAAGTGTGTCTAGACTGGGATAAATATGGCAGCGAGAATCAGCTCAAACCCACTATAAAAAGGAATTTCAAAAATAAAACAAAAAAACTGGGAAATTCTTTACAATTCCTTCAGGGTCTCTGATGAAACCTGAAATGACCCTATCTACAATGACAGCTGGATGTGGCATAAGGCTGGACACTTGGGACTGAGAGGATTGGTGAGAGTGGGTGAGCAAATGCAGACCCTTTAAAGCAATAATGCATGGCACACATTCCATGGGTCCCAACTCTCCAGGTTGAAAGGAATATTACTACACATATAACATGTACGGGAATCCTAGAGAACGGACACACTGTGAATACGAAAGGTTTCTAAAACTCAACGAATAGTCCCTCTCCTGGTGCTCCGGTTTGACTTTCCATCTGCTTTATTATCAACCTCCCAACTTGGAGAGACAGCCCCTTTAACCTCCTGGTTCGCACAGGTTGCCAATTTGGCAGAGGATGAAAGGGAAGAGGGAGAACCAATGAGAGAGTAGCTGTTAGGCATTTGGACGGGCACATATCACTGTAATTTGCCGGCAGGAAGAAGAATTAACCAAAGTCTCAGCCACCCACTGGGAATCAGTATAGATCCTGAACCAAAATTTTGGACTTGCGGTCAGCTCACCAAAAACGAGTTGAAAAATGGAGCTCAGGGGCACAGCAATTCTCAAACTGGCCAAGTAATAAAGGACAACTATCGTCCAAAAATCTGTTGAGGGAAGGCAATGAGGCGGACTTGAAAGCGAGGCAGAATAGCAGGAAACAGATTTCAAGAGGTACGTTGGAATCGCCTTTAAAGCACAGGAAGAGGGGCACAACTTCGACAATGATACACTTGGCCAAAAGGGGCGTATGCGTTTCCCCCTGAATATATTCAGGAGAAAACGCATACGCCCTTTTTGGCCAAGCAAGCAAGCGGGCAATGCAAATCTCCACTACAAAGAAGTATCACTTCCCACCGGTCAAAAGGGACATCCACAAAATGTGTAAAAACCAGAAAGGCAAGACTGGTCCTGGAGAACAGGGAGCCTTGTTATGCTGATGGACGGGATGTAAATTGCCAACTGCCTCTCTGGAGGAGTGCATTGTGTTCCCTAAAACAAGTAATCAACAGAGCTACAGAGCCAAGGGCACTTCCAGTCTAGGGAATATACCTGGGAAAAACTGAAAATCAATAAGACAGAGCCACCCCAAAATTTAGGGCTGCACTGCTTACAAGGACCTCAACTTGGGTCCACCTTAAATATCCCAGGAAATATAAAAATGGTTCAAAAAATTGTGGTACTTACGTACGATGGAATATCCCTCAGCCATGAAATCAATGTCATAAGACCAGTAGCAGCAAAATGGGTGGATTCAGGTACGATGATTCTAAGTGAAATAAGTCACAGAGAAAAAGAAACTTATCATAAGTTATCACTTATGAAGATCCTGTAAACATGGCTACACTTGAACTGAGTTAGGAAAGAGAACAGTGTCTCACATTTAGAAAACACTCTTATGGCTGCTTAAGGGGGAAGGAGAGGAGGGGTGATGCATAAAACCAGAGTTTGATATAAGCACAGGTACCGTTCCAAAAACAAACTATGGAATAGACAAGACCTACACCTTCCTCAGTGAAAGGGACTCAAAACCCCATATTTCCCGCAGAGGAATATATCTGACTAGTAAGAATCTTAAAACCTATGTATTGATATGTCTCCGTAAGGGAATCAAGTGTGTCTAGAATGGCATAAATATGGCAGCGAGAATCAGCTCAAACCCACTATAAAAAGGAATTTCAAAAATAAAACAAAAAAACTGGGAAATTCTTTACAATTCCTTCAGGGTCTCTGATGAAACCTGAAATGACCCTATCTACAATGACAGCTGGATGTGGCATAAGGCTGGACACTTGGGACTGAGAGGATTGGTGAGAGTGGGTGAGCAAATGCAGACCCTTTAAAGCAATAATGCATGGCACACATTCCATGGGTCCCAACTCTCCAGGTCGAAAGGAATATTACTACAGATATAACATGTACGGGAATCCTAGAGAACGGACACACTGTGAATACGAAAGGTTTCTAAAACTCAACGAATAGTCCCTCTCCTGGTGCTCCGGTTTGACTTTCCATCTGCTTTATTATCAACCTCCCAACTTGGAGAGACAGCCCCTTTAACCTCCTGGTTCGCACAGGTTGCCAATTTGGCAGAGGATGAAAGGGAAGAGGGAGAACCAATGAGAGAGTAGCTGTTAGGCATTTGGACGGGCACATATCACTGTAATTTGCCGGCAGGAAGAAGAATTAACCAAAGTCTCAGCCACCCACTGGGAATCAGTATAGATCCTGAACCAAAATTTTGGACTTGCGGTCAGCTCACCAAAAACGAGTTGAAAAATGGAGCTCAGGGGCACAGCAATTCTCAAACTGGCCAAGTAATAAAGGACAACTATCGTCCAAAAATCTGTTGAGGGAAGGCAATGAGGCGGACTTGAAAGCGAGGCAGAATAGCAGGAAACAGATTTCAAGAGGTACGTTGGAATCGCCTTTAAAGCACAGGAAGAGGGGCACAACTTCGACAATGATACACTTGGCCAAAAGGGGCGTATGCGTTTTCCCCTGAATATATTCAGGAGAAAACGCATACGCCCTTTTTGGCCAAGCAAGCAAGCGGGCAATGCAAATCTCCACTACAAAGAAGTATCACTTCTCACCGGTCAAAAGGGACATCCACAAAATGTGTAAAAACCAGAAAGGCAAGACTGGTCCTGGAGAACAGGGAGCCTTGTTATGCTGATGGACGGGATGTAAATTGCCAACTGCCTCTCTGGAGGAGTGCATTGTGTTCCCTAAAACAAGTAATCAACAGAGCTACAGAGCCAAGGGCACTTCCAGTCTAGGGAATATACCTGGGAAAAACTGAAAATCAATAAGACAGAGCCACCCCAAAATTTAGGGCTGCACTGCTTACAAGGACCTCAACTTGGGTACACCTTAAATATCCCAGGAAATATAAAAATGGTTCAAAAAATTGTGGTACTTACGTACGATGGAATATCCCTCAGCCATGAAATCAATGTCATAAGACCAGTAGCAGCAAAATGGGTGGATTCAGGTACGATGATTCTAAGTGAAATAAGTCACAGAGAAAAAGAAACTTATCATAAGTTATCACTTATGAAGATCCTGTAAACATGGCTACACTTGAACTGAGTTAGGAAAGAGAACAGTGTCTCACATTTAGAAAACACTCTTATGCCTGCTTAAGGGGGAAGGAGAGGTGGGGTGATGCATAAAACCAGAGTTTGATATAAGCACAGGTACCGTTCCAAAAACCAACTATGGAATAGACAAGACCTACACCTTCCTCAGTGAAAGGGACTCAAAACCCCATATTTCCCGCAGAGGAATATATCTGACTAGTAAGAATCTTAAAACCTATGTATTGATATGTCTCCGTAAGGGAATCAAGTGTGTCTAGACTGGGATAAATATGGCAGCGAGAATCAGCTCAAACCCACTATAAAAAGGAATTTCAAAAATAAAACAAAAAAACTGGGAAATTCTTTACAATTCCTTCAGGGTCTCTGATGAAACCTGAAATGACCCTATCTACAATGACAGCTGGATGTGGCATAAGGCTGGACACTTGGGACTGAGAGGATTGGTGAGACTGGGTGAGCAAATGCAGACCCTTTAAAGCAATAATGCATGGCACACATTCCATGGGTCCCAACTCTCCAGGTTGAAGGGAATATTACTACAGATATAACATGTACGGGAATCCTAGAGAACGGACACACTGTGAATACGAAAGGTTTCTAAAACTCAACGAATAGTCCCTCTCCTGGTGCTCCGGTTTGACTTTCCATCTGCTTTATTATCAACCTCCCAACTTAGAGAGACAGCCCCTTTAACCTCCTGGTTCGCACAGGTTGCCAATTTGGCAGAGGATGAAAGGGAAGAGGGAGAACCAATGAGAGAGTAGCTGTTAGGCATTTGGACGGGCACATATCACTGTAATTTGCCGGCAGGAAGAAGAATTAACCAAAGGCTCAGCCACCCACCGGGAATCAGTATAGATCCTGAACGAAAATTTTGGACTTGCGGTCAGCTCACCAAAAACGAGTTGAAAATTGGAGCTCAGGGGCACAGCAATTCACAAACTGGCCAAGTAATAAAGGACAACTATCGTCCAAAAATCTGTTGAGGGAAGGCAACGAGGCGGACTTGAAAGCGAGCCAGAATAGCAGGAAACAGATTTCAAGAGATACGTTGGAATCACCTTTAAAGCACAGGAAGAGGGGCCCAACTTCGACAATGATGCACTTGGCCAAAAAGGGCATATGCGTTTTCACCTGAATATATTCAGGAGAAAACGCATACGCCCTTTCTGGCCAAGCAAGCAAGCGGGCAATGCAAATCTGCACTACAAAGAAGTATCACTTCCCACCGGTCAAAAGGGACATCCACAAAATGTGTAAAAACCAGAAAGGCAAGACAGGCCCTGGAGAACAGGGAGCCTTGTTATGCTGATGGGCGGGATGTAAATTGCCAACTGCCTCTCTGGAGGAGTGCATTGTGTTCCCTAAAACAAGTAAACAACAGAGCTACAGAGCCAAGGGCACTTCCAGTCTAGGGAATATACCTTGGGAAAACTGAAAATCAAAAAGACACAGCCACCCCAAAATTTAGGGCTGCACTGCTTACAAGGACCTCAACTTGGGTACACCTTAAATATCCCAGGAAATATAAAAATGGTTCAAAAAATTGTGGTACTTACGTACGATGGAATATCCCTCAGCCATGAAATCAATGTCATAAGACCAGTAGCAGCAAAATGGGTGGATTCAGGTACGATGATTCTAAGTGAAATAAGTCACACAGAAAAAGAAACTTATCATAAGATATCACTTATGAAGATCCTGTATACATGGCTACACATGAACTGAGTTAGGAAAGAGAACAGTGTCTCACATTTAGAAAACACTCTTATGCCTGCTTAAGGGGGAAGGAGAGGTGGGGTGATGCATAAAACCAGAGTTTGATATAAGCACAGGTACCGTTCCAAAAACCAACTATGGAATAGACAAGACCTACACCTTCCTCAGTGAAAGGGACTCAAAACCCCATATTTCCCGCAGAGGAATATATCTGACTAGTAAGAATCTTAAAACCTATGTATTGATATGTCTCCGTAAGGGAATCAAGTGTGTCTAGACTGGGATAAATATGGCAGCGAGAATCAGCTCAAACCCACTATAAAAAGGAATTTCAAAAATAAAACAAAAAAACTGGGAAATTCTTTACAATTCCTTCAGGGTCTCTGATGAAACCTGAAATGACCCTATCTACAATGACAGCTGGATGTGGCATAAGGCTGGACACTTGGGACTGAGAGGATTGGTGAGACTGGGTGAGCAAATGCAGACCCTTTAAAGCAATAATGCATGGCACACATTCCATGGGTCCCAACTCTCCAGGTTGAAGGGAATATTACTACAGATATAACATGTACGGGAATCCTAGAGAACGGACACACTGTGAATACGAAAGGTTTCTAAAACTCAACGAATAGTCCCTCTCCTGGTGCTCCGGTTTGACTTTCCATCTGCTTTATTATCAACCTCCCAACTTAGAGAGACAGCCCCTTTAACCTCCTGGTTCGCACAGGTTGCCAATTTGGCAGAGGATGAAAGGGAAGAGGGAGAACCAATGAGAGAGTAGCTGTTAGGCATTTGGACGGGCACATATCACTGTAATTTGCCGGCAGGAAGAAGAATTAACCAAAGGCTCAGCCACCCACCGGGAATCAGTATAGATCCTGAACGAAAATTTTGGACTTGCGGTCAGCTCACCAAAAACGAGTTGAAAATTGGAGCTCAGGGGCACAGCAATTCACAAACTGGCCAAGTAATAAAGGACAACTATCGTCCAAAAATCTGTTGAGGGAAGGCAACGAGGCGGACTTGAAAGCGAGCCAGAATAGCAGGAAACAGATTTCAAGAGATACGTTGGAATCACCTTTAAAGCACAGGAAGAGGGGCCCAACTTCGACAATGATGCACTTGGCCAAAAAGGGCATATGCGTTTTCACCTGAATATATTCAGGAGAAAACGCATACGCCCTTTCTGGCCAAGCAAGCAAGCGGGCAATGCAAATCTGCACTACAAAGAAGTATCACTTCCCACCGGTCAAAAGGGACATCCACAAAATGTGTAAAAACCAGAAAGGCAAGACAGGCCCTGGAGAACAGGGAGCCTTGTTATGCTGATGGGCGGGATGTAAATTGCCAACTGCCTCTCTGGAGGAGTGCATTGTGTTCCCTAAAACAAGTAAACAACAGAGCTACAGAGCCAAGGGCACTTCCAGTCTAGGGAATATACCTTGGGAAAACTGAAAATCAAAAAGACACAGCCACCCCAAAATTTAGGGCTGCACTGCTTACAAGGACCTCAACTTGGGTACACCTTAAATATCCCAGGAAATATAAAAATGGTTCAAAAAATTGTGGTACTTACGTACGATGGAATATCCCTCAGCCATGAAATCAATGTCATAAGACCAGTAGCAGCAAAATGGGTGGATTCAGGTACGATGATTCTAAGTGAAATAAGTCACACAGAAAAAGAAACTTATCATAAGATATCACTTATGAAGATCCTGTATACATGGCTACACATGAACTGAGTTAGGAAAGAGAACAGTGTCTCACATTTAGAAAACACTCTTATGCCTGCTTAAGGGGGAAGGAGAGGTGGGGTGATGCATAAAACCAGAGTTTGATATAAGCACAGGTACCGTTCCAAAAACCAACTATGGAATAGACAAGACCTACACCTTCCTCAGTGAAAGGGACTCAAAACCCCATATTTCCCGCAGAGGAATATATCTGACTAGTAAGAATCTTAAAACCTATGTATTGATATGTCTCCGTAAGGGAATCAAGTGTGTCTAGACTGGGATAAATATGGCAGCGAGAATCAGCTCAAACCCACTATAAAAAGGAATTTCAAAAATAAAACAAAAAAACTGGGAAATTCTTTACAATTCCTTCAGGGTCTCTGATGAAACCTGAAATGACCCTATCTACAATGACAGCTGGATGTGGCATAAGGCTGGACACTTGGGACTGAGAGGATTGGTGAGATTGGGTGAGCAAATGCAGACCCTTTAAACCAATAATGCATGACACACATTCCATGGGTCCCAACTCTCCAGGTTGAAGGGAATATTACTACAGATATAACATGTACGGGAATCCTAGAGAACGGACACACTGTGAATACGAAAGATTTCTAAAACTCAACGAATAGTCCCTCTCCTGGTGCTCCGGTTTGACTTTCCATCTGCTTTATTATCAACCTCCCAACTTGGAGAGACAGCCCCTTTAACCTCCTGGTTCGCACAGGTTGCCAATTTGGCAGAGGATGAAAGGGAAGAGGGAGAACCAATGAGAGAGTAGCTGTTAGGCATTTGGACGGGCACATATCACTGTAATTTCCCGGCAAGAAGAAGAATTAACCAAAGTCTCAGCCACCCACTGGGAATCAGTATAGATCCTGAACCAAAATTTTGGACTTGCGGTCAGCTCACCAAAAACGAGTTGAAAAATGGAGCTCAGGGGCACAGCAATTCACAAACTGGCCGAGTAATAAAGGACAACTATCGTCCAAAAATCTGTTGAGGGAAGGCAATGAGGCGGACTTGAAAGCGAGGCAGAATAGCAGGAAACAGATTTCAAGAGGTACGTTGGAATCGCCTTTAAAGCACAGGAAGAGGGGCACAACTTCGACAATGATACACTTGGCCAAAAAGGGCATATGCGTTTTCTCCTGAATATATTCAGGAGAAAACGCATAAGCCCTTTTTGGCCAAGCAAGCAAGCGGGCAATGCAAATCTGCACTACAAAGAAGTATCACTTCCAACCGGTCAAAAGGGACATCCACAAAATGTGTAAAAACCAGAAAGGCAAGACAGGCCCTGGAGAACAGGGAGCCTTGTTATGCTGATGGGCAGGATGTATATTGCCAACTGCCTCTCTGGAGGAGTGCATTGTGTTCCCTAAAACAGGTAAACAACAGAGCTACAGAGCCAAGGGCACTTCCAGTCTAGGGAATATACCTTGGGAAAACTGAAAATCAAAAAGACACAGCCACCCCAAAATTTAGGGCTGCACTGCTTACAAGGACCTCAACTTGGGTACACCTTAAATATCCCAGGAAATATAAAAATGGTTCAAAAAATTGTGGTACTTATGTACGATGGAATATCCCTCAGCCATGAAATCAATGTCATAAGACCAGTAGCAGCAAAATGGGTGGATTCAGGTACGATGATTCTAAGTGAAATAAGTCACAGAGAAAAAGAAACTTATCATAAGATATCACTTATGAAGATCCTGTAAACATGGCTACACTTGAACTGAGTTAGGAAAGAGAACAGTGTCTCACATTTAGAAAACACTCTTATGCCTGCTTAAGGGGGAAGGAGAGGTGGGGTGATGCATAAAACCAGAGTTTGATATAAGCACAGGTACCGTTCCAAAAACCAACTATGGAATAGACAAGACCTACACCTTCCTCAGTGAAAGGGACTCAAAACCCCATATTTCCCGCAGAGGAATATATCTGACTAGTAAGAATCTTAAAACCTATGTATTGATATGTCTCCGTAAGGGAATCAAGTGTGTCTAGACTGGGAAAAATATGGCAGCGAGAATCAGCTCAAACCCACTATAAAAAGTAATTTCAAAAATAAAATAAAAAAACTGGGAAATTCTTTACAATTCCTTCAGGGTCTCTGATGAAACCTGAAATGACCCTATCTACAATGACAGCTGTATGTGGCATAAGGCTGGACACCTGGGACTGAGAGGATTGGTGAGATTGGGTGAGCAAATGCAGACCCTTTAAAGCAATAATGCATGGCACACATTCCATGGGTCCCAACTCTCCAGGTTGAAGGGAATATTACTACAGATATAACATGTACGGGAATCCTAGAGAACGGACACACTGTGAATACGAAAGGTTTCTAAAACTCAACGAATAGTCCCTCTCCTGGTGCTCCGGTTTGACTTTCCATCTGCTTTATTATCAACCTCCCAACTTGGAGAGACAGCCCCTTTAACCTCCTGGTTCGCACAGGTTGCCAATATGGCAGAGGACGAAAGGGAAGAGGGAGAACCAATGAGAGAGTAGCTGTTAGGCATTTGGACGGGCACATATCACTGTAATTTCCCAGCAGGAAGAAGAATTAACCAAAGTCTCAGCCACCCAGCGGGAATCAGTATAGATCCTGAACCAAAATTTTGAACTTGCGGTCAGCTCACCAAAAACGAGTTGAAAAATGGAGCTCAGGGGCACAGCAATTCACAAACTGGCCAAGTAATAAAGGACAACTATCGTCCAAAAATCTGTTGAGGGAAGGCAACGAGGCGGACTTGAAAGCGAGGCAGAATAGCAGGAAACAGATTTCAAGAGGTACGTTGGAATCGCCTTTAAAGCACAGGAAGAGGGGCACAACTTCGACAATGATGCACTTGGCCAAAAAGGGTGTATGCGTTTTCTCCTGAATATATTCAGGAGAAAACGCATACGCCCTTTTTGGCCAAGCAAGCAAGCGGGCAATGCAAATCTGCACTACAAAGAAGTATCACTTCCCACCAGTCAAAAGGGACATCCACAAAATGTGTAAAAACCAGAAAGGCAAGACAGGCCCTGGAGAACAGGGTGCCTTGTTATGCTGATGGGCGGGATGTAAATTGCCAACTGCCTCTCTGGAGGAGTGAATTGTGTTCCCTAAAACAAGTAAACAACAGAGCTACAGAGCCAAGGGCACTTCCAGTCTAGGGAATATACCTTGGGAAAACTGAAAATCAAAAAGACACAGCCACCCCAAAATTTAGGGCTGCACTGCTTACAATGACCTCAACTTGGGTACACCTTAAATATCCCAGGAAATATAAAATTGGTTCAAAAAATTGTGGTACTTACGTACGATGGAATATCCCTCAGCCATGAAATCAATGTCATAAGACCAGTAGCAGCAAAATGGGTGGATTCAGGTACGATGATTCTAAGTGAAATAAGTCACACAGAAAAAGAAACTTATCATAAGATATCACTTATGAAGATCCTGTAAACATGGCTACACTTGAACTGAGTTAGGAAAGAGAACAGTGTCTCACATTTAGAAAACACTCTTATGCCTGCTTAAGGGGGAAGGAGAGGTGGGGTGATGCATAAAACCAGAGTTTGATATAAGCACAGGTACCGTTCCAAAAACCAACTATGGAATAGACAAGACCTACACCTTCCTCAGTGAAAGGGACTCAAAACCCCATATTTCCCGCAGAGGAATATATCTGACTAGTAAGAATCTTAAAACCTATGTATTGATATGTCTCCGTAAGGGAATCAAGTGTGTCTAGACTGGGATAAATATGGCAGCGAGAATCAGCTCAAACCCACTATAAAAAGGAATTTCAAAAATAAAACAAAAAAACTGGGAAATTCTTTACAATTCCTTCAGGGTCTCTGATGAAACCTGAAATGACCCTATCTACAATGACAGCTGGATGTGGCATAAGGCTGGACACTTGGGACTGAGAGGATTGGTGAGAGTGGGTGAGCAAATGCAGACCCTTTAAAGCAATAATGCATGGCACACATTCCATGGGTTCCAACTCTCCAGGTTGAAAGGAATATTACTACACATATAACATGTACGGGAATCCTAGAGAACGGACACACTGTGAATACGAAAGGTTTCTAAAACTCAACGAATAGTCCCTCTCCTGGTGCTCCGGTTTGACTTTCCATCTGCTTTATTATCAACCTCCCAACTTGGAGAGACAGCCCCTTTAACCTCCTGGTTCGCACAGGTTGCCAATTTGGCAGAGGATGAAAGGGAAGAGGGAGAACCAATGAGAGAGTAGCTGTTAGGCATTTGGACGGGCACATATCACTGTAATTTGCCGGCAGGAAGAAGAATTAACCAAAGTCTCAGCCACCCACTGGGAATCAGTATAGATCCTGAACCAAAATTTTGGACTTGCGGTCAGCTCACCAAAAACGAGTTGAAAAATGGAGCTCAGGGGCACAGCAATTCTCAAACTGGCCAAGTAATAAAGGACAACTATCGTCCAAAAATCTGTTGAGGGAAGGCAATGAGGCGGACTTGAAAGCGAGGCAGAATAGCAGGAAACAGATTTCAAGAGGTACGTTGGAATCGCCTTTAAAGCACAGGAAGAGGGGCACAACTTCGACAATGATACACTTGGCCAAAAGGGGCGTATGCGTTTTCCCCTGAATATATTCAGGAGAAAACGTATACGCCCTTTTTGGCCAAGCAAGCAAGCGGGCAATGCAAATCTCCACTACAAAGAAGTATCACTTCCCACCGGTCAAAAGGGACATCCACAAAATGTGTAAAAACCAGAAAGGCAAGACTGGTCCTGGAGAACAGGGAGCCTTGTTATGCTGATGGACGGGATGTAAATTGCCAACTGCCTCTCTGGAGGAGTGCATTGTGTTCCCTAAAACAAGTAATCAACAGAGCTACAGAGCCAAGGGCACTTCCAGTCTAGGGAATATACCTGGGAAAAACTGAAAATCAATAAGACAGAGCCACCCCAAAATTTAGGGCTGCACTGCTTACAAGGACCTCAACTTGGGTACACCTTAAATATCCCAGGAAATATAAAAATGGTTCAAAAAATTGTGGTACTTACGTACGATGGAATATCCCTCAGCCATGAAATCAATGTCATAAGACCAGTAGCAGCAAAATGGGTGGATTCAGGTACGATGATTCTAAGTGAAATAAGTCACAGAGAAAAAGAAACTTATCATAAGTTATCACTTATGAAGATCCTGTAAACATGGCTACACTTGAACTGAGTTAGGAAAGAGAACAGTGTCTCACATTTAGAAAACACTCTTATGCCTGCTTAAGGGGGAAGGAGAGGTGGGGTGATGCATAAAACCAGAGTTTGATATAAGCACAGGTACCGTTCCAAAAACCAACTATGGAATAGACAAGACCTACACCTTCCTCAGTGAAAGGGACTCAAAACCCCATATTTCCCGCAGAGGAATATATCTGACTAGTAAGAATCTTAAAACCTATGTATTGATATGTCTCCGTAAGGGAATCAAGTGTGTCTAGACTGGGATAAATATGGCAGCGAGAATCAGCTCAAACCCACTATAAAAAGGAATTTCAAAAATAAAGCAAAAAAACTGGGAAATTCTTTACAATTCCTTCAGGGTCTCTGATGAAACCTGAAATGACCCTATCTACAATGACAGCTGGATGTGGCATAAGGCTGGACACTTGGGACTGAGAGGATTGGTGAGATTGGGTGAGCAAATGCAGACCCTTTAAAGCAATAATGCATGACACACATTCCATGGGTCCCAACTCTCCAGGTTGAAGGGAATATTACTACAGATATAACATGTACGGGAATCCTAGAGAACGGACACACTGTGAATATGAAAGGTCTCTAAAACTCAACGAATAGTCCCTCTCCTGGTGCTCCGGTTTGACTTTCCATCTGCTTTATTATCAACCTCCCAACTTGGAGAGACAGCCCCTTTAACCTCCTGGTTCGCACAGGTTGCCAATTTGGCAGAGGATGAAAGGGAAGAGGGAGAACCAATGAGAGAGTAGCTGTTAGGCATTTGGACGGGCACATATCACTGTAATTTCCAGGCAGGAAGAAGAATTAACCAAAGTCTCAGCCACCCACCGGGAATCAGTATAGATCCTGAACCAAAATTTTGGACTTGCGGTCAGCTCACCAAAAACGAGTTGAAAAATGGAGCTCAGGGGTACAGCAATTCACAAACTGGCCCAGAAATAAAGGACAACTATCGTCCAAAAATCTGTTGAGGGAAGGCAACGAGGCGGACTTGAAAGCGAGGCAGAATTGCAGGAAACAGATTTCAAGAGGTACGTTGGAATCGCCTTTAAAGCACAGGAAGAGGGGCACAACTTCGACAATGATGCACTTGGCCAAAAAGGGCGTATGCGTTTTCTCCTGAATATATTCAGGAGAAAACGCATACGCCCTTTTTGGCCAAGCAAGCAAGCGGGCAATGGAAATCTGCACTACAAAGAAGTATCACTTCCCACCGGTCAAAAGGGACATCCACAAAATGTGTAAAAAGCAGAAAGGCAAGACAGGCCCTGGAGAACAGGGAGCCTTGTTATGCTGATGGGCGGGATGTAAATTGCCAACTGCCTCTCTGGAGGAGTGCACTGTGTTCCCTAAAACAAGTAAACAACAGAGCTACAGAGCCAAGGGCACTTCCAGTCTAGGGAATATACCTTGGGAAAACTGAAAATCAATAAGACAGAGCCACCCCAAAATTTACGGCTGCACTGCTTACAAGGACCTCAACTTGGGTACACCTTAAATATCCCAGGAAATATAAAAATGGTTCAAAAAATTGTGGTACTTACGTACGATGGAATATACCTCAGCCATGAAATCAATGACATAATACCAGTAGCAGTAAAATGGGTGGATTCAGGTACGATGATTCTAAGTGAAATAAGTCACAGAGAAAAAGAAACTTATCATAAGATATCACTTATGAAGATCCTGTAAACATGGCTACACTTGAACTGAGTTAGGAAAGAGAACAGTGTCTCACATTTAGAAAACACTCTTATGCCTGCTTAAGGGGGAAGGAGAGGTGGGGTGATGTATAAAACCAGAGTTTGATATAAGCACAGGTACCATTCCAAAAACCAACTATGGAATAGACAAGACCTACACCTTCCTCAGTGAAAGGGACTCAAAACGCCATATTTGCCGCAGAGGAATATATCTGACTAGTAAGAATCTTAAAACCTATGTATTGATATGTCTCCGTAAGGGAATCAAGTGTGTCTAGACTGGCTTAAACATGACAGCGAGAATCAGCTCAAACCCACTATAAAAAGGAATTTCAAAAACAAAACAAAAAAACTGGGAAATTCTTTACAATTCCTTCAGGGTCTCTGATGAAACCTGGAAAGACCCTATCTACAACGACAGCTGGATGTGGCATAAGGCTGGACACTTGGGACTGAGAGGATTGGTGAGATTGGGTGAACAAATGCAGACCTTTTAAAGCAATAATGCATGGCACCCATTCCATGGGTCCCAACTCTCCAGGTTGAAGGGAATATTACTACAGTTATAACGTGTACGGGAAACCTAGAGAACGGACACAATGTGAATACGAAAGGTTTCTAAAACTCAACGAATAGTCCCTCTCCTGGTGCTCCAGTTTGACTTTCCATCTGCTTTACTATCAACCTCCCAACTTGGAGAGACAGCCCCTTTAACCTCCTGGTTCGCACAGGTTGCCAATTTAGCAGAGGATGAAAGGGAAGAGGGAGAACCAATGAGAGAGTAGCTGTTAGGCATTTGGACGGGCACATATCACTCTAATTTCCCGGCAGGAAGAAGAATTAACCAAAGTCTCAGCCCCACACCGGGAACCAGTATAGGTCCTGAACCAAAATTTTGGACTTGCGGTCAGCTCACCTAAAACGAGTTGAAAAATGGAGCTCAGGGGCACAGCAATTCACAAACTGGCCGAGTAATAAAGGACAACTATCGTCCAAAAATCTGTTGAGGGAAGGCAACGAGGCGGACTTGAAAGCGAGGCAGAATAGCAGGAAACAGATTTCAAGAGGTACATTGGAATCGCCTTTAAAGTACAGGAAGAGGGGCACAACTTCGACAATAATGAACTTGGCCAAATGGGGCGTATGCGTTTTCTCCTGAATATATTCAGGAGAAAACGCATACGCCCTTTTTGGCCAAGCAAGCAAGCGGGCAATGCAAATCTGCACTACAAAGAAGTATCACTTCCCACCGGTCAAAAGGGACATCTACAAAATGTGTAAAAACCGGAAATGCAAGACAGGCCCTGGAGAACAGGGAGCCTTGTTATGCTGATGGGCGGGATGTAAATTGCCAACTGCCTCTCTGGAGGAGTGAATTGTGTTCCCTAAAACAAGTAAACAACAGAGCTACAGAGCCAAGGGCACTTCCAGTCTAGGGAATATACCTTGGGAAAACTGAAAATCAAAAAGACACAGCCACCACAAAATTTAGGGCTGCACTGCTTACAAGGACCTCAACTTGGGTACACCATAAATATCCCAGGAAATATAAAAATGGTTCAAAAAATTGTGGTACTTACGTACGATGGAATATCCCTCAGCCATGAAATCAATGTCATAAGACCAGTAGCAGCAAAATGGGTGGATTCAGGTACGATGATTCTAAGTGAAATAAGTCACACAGAAAAAGAAACTTATCATAAGATATCACTTATGAAGATCCTGTAAACATGGCTACACTTGAACTGAGTTAGGAAAGAGAACAGTGTCTCACATTTAGAAAACACTCTTGTGCCTGCTTAAGGGGGAAGGAGAGGTGGGGTGATGCATAAACCAGAGTTTGATATAAGCACAGGTACCGTTCCAAAAACCAACTATGGAATAGACAAGACCTACACCTTCCTCAGTGAAAGGGACTCAAAACACCATATATCCCGCAGAGGAATATATCTGACTAGTAAGAATCTTAAAACCTATGTATTGATATGTCTCCATAAGGGAATCAAGTGTGTCTAGACTGGCATAAACATGGCAGCGAGAATCAGCTCAAACCCACTATAAAAAGGAATTTCAAAACCAAAACAAAACAACTGGAAAATTCTTTACATTTCCTTCAGGGTCTCTGATGAAACCTGGAATGACCCTATCTACAACGACAGCTGGATGTGGCATAAGGCTGGACACTTGGGACTGAGAGGATTGGTGAGATTGGGTGAGGAAATGCAGACCATTTAAAGCAATAATGCATGGCACACATTCCATGGGTCCTAACTCTCCAGGTTGAAGGGAATATTACTACAGCTATAACATGTACGGGAAACCTAGAGAACGGACACACTGTGAATACGAAAGGTTTCTAAAACTCAACGAATAGTCCCTCTCCTGGTGCTCTGGTTTGACTTTCCATCTGCTTTATTATCAACCTCCCAACTTGGAGAGACAGCCCCTTTAACCTCCTGGTTCGCACAGGTTGCCAATTTGGCAGAGGATGAAAGGGAAGAGGGAGAACCAATGAGAGAGTAGCTGTTAGGCATTTGGACGGGCACATATCACTGTAATTTCCCGGCAGGAAGAAGAATTAAACAAAGTCTCAGCCACCCACCGGGAATCAGTATAGATCCTGAACCAAAATTTTGGACTTGCGGTCAGCTCACCAAAAACGAGTTGAAAAATGGAGCTCAGGGGCACAGCAATTCACAAACTGGCCGAGTAATAAAGGACAAGTATCGTCCAAAAATCTGTTGAGGGAAGGCAATGAGGCGGACTTGAAAGCGAGGCAGAATAGCAGGAAACAGATTTCAAGAGGTACGTTGGAATCGCCTTTAAAGCACAGGAAGAGGGGCACAACTTCGACAATGATGCACTTGGCCAAAAAGGGCGTATGCGTTTTCTCCTGAATATATTCAGGAGAAAACGCATACGCCCTTTTTGGCCAAGCAATCAAGCGGGCAATGCAAATCTGCACTACAAAGAAGTATCACTTCCCACCGGTCAAAAGTGACATCCACAAAATGTGTAAAAACCAGAAAGGCAAGACAGGCCCTGGAGAACAGGGAGCCTTGTTATGCTGATGGGCGGGATGTAAATTGCCAACTGCCTCTCTGGAGGAGTGAATTGTGTTCCCTAAAACAAGTAAACAACAGAGCTACAGAGCCAAGGGCACTTCCAGTCTAGGGAATATACATTGGGAAAACTGAAAATCAAAAAGACAGAGCCACCCCAAAATTTAGGGCTGCACTGCTTACAAGGACCTCAACTTGGGTACACCTTAAATATCCCAGGAAATATAAAAATGGTTCAAAACATTGTGGTACTTACGTACGATGGAATATCACTCAGCCATGAAATCAATGTCATAAGACCAGTAGCAGCAAAATGGGTGGATTCAGGTACGATGATTCTAAGTGAAATAAGTCACAGAGAAAAAGAAACTTATCATAAGTTATCACTTATGAAGATCCTGTAAACATGGCTACACTTGAACTGAGTTAGGAAAGAGAACAGTGTCTCACATTTAGAAAACACTCTTATGGCTGCTTAAGGGGGAAGGAGAGGTGGGGTGATGCATAAAACCAGAGTTTGATATAAGCACAGGTACCGTTCCAAAAACAAACTATGGAATAGACAAGACCTACACCTTCCTCAGTGAAAGGGACTCAAAACCCCATATTTCCCGCAGAGGAATATATCTGACTAGTAAGAATCTTAAAACCTATGTATTGATATGTCTCCGTAAGGGAATCAAGTGTGTCTAGAATGGCATAAATATGGCAGCGAGAATCAGCTCAAACCCACTATAAAAAGTAATTTCAAAAATAAAATAAAAAAACTGGGAAATTCTTTACAATTCCTTCAGGGTCTCTGATGAAACCTGAAATGACCCTATCTACAATGACAGCTGTATGTGGCATAAGGCTGGACACCTGGGACTGAGAGGATTGGTGAGATTGGGTGAGCAAATGCAGACCCTTTAAAGCAATAATGCATGGCACACATTCCATGGGTCCCAACTCTCCAGGTTGAAGGGAATATTACTACAGATATAACATGTACGGGAATCCTAGAGAACGGACACACTGTGAATACGAAAGGTTTCTAAAACTCAACGAATAGTCCCTCTCCTGGTGCTCCGGTTTGACTTTCCATCTGCTTTATTATCAACCTCCCAACTTGGAGAGACAGCCCCTTTAACCTCCTGGTTCGCACAGGTTGCCAATATGGCAGAGGACGAAAGGGAAGAGGGAGAACCAATGAGAGAGTAGCTGTTAGGCATTTGGACGGGCACATATCACTGTAATTTCCCAGCAGGAAGAAGAATTAACCAAAGTCTCAGCCACCCAGCGGGAATCAGTATAGATCCTGAACCAAAATTTTGAACTTGCGGTCAGCTCACCAAAAACGAGTTGAAAAATGGAGCTCAGGGGCACAGCAATTCACAAACTGGCCAAGTAATAAAGGACAACTATCGTCCAAAAATCTGTTGAGGGAAGGCAACGAGGCGGACTTGAAAGCGAGGCAGAATAGCAGGAAACAGATTTCAAGAGGTACGTTGGAATCGCCTTTAAAGCACAGGAAGAGGGGCACAACTTCGACAATGATGCACTTGGCCAAAAAGGGTGTATGCGTTTTCTCCTGAATATATTCAGGAGAAAACGCATACGCCCTTTTTGGCCAAGCAAGCAAGCGGGCAATGCAAATCTGCACTACAAAGAAGTATCACTTCCCACCAGTCAAAAGGGACATCCACAAAATGTGTAAAAACCAGAAAGGCAAGACAGGCCCTGGAGAACAGGGTGCCTTGTTATGCTGATGGGCGGGATGTAAATTGCCAACTGCCTCTCTGGAGGAGTGCATTGTGTTCCCTAAAACAAGTAAACAACAGAGCTACAGAGCCAAGGGCACTTCCAGTCTAGGGAATATACCTTGGGAAAACTGAAAATCAAAAAGACACAGCCACCCCAAAATTTAGGGCTGCACTGCTTACAATGACCTCAACTTGGGTACACCTTAAATATCCCAGGAAATATAAAATTGGTTCAAAAAATTGTGGTACTTACGTACGATGGAATATCCCTCAGCCATGAAATCAATGTCATAAGACCAGTAGCAGCAAAATGGGTGGATTCAGGTACGATGATTCTAAGTGAAATAAGTCACACAGAAAAAGAAACTTATCATAAGATATCACTTATGAAGATCCTGTAAACATGGCTACACTTGAACTGAGTTAGGAAAGAGAACAGTGTCTCACATTTAGAAAACACTCTTATGCCTGCTTAAGGGGGAAGGAGAGGTGGGGTGATGCATAAAACCAGAGTTTGATATAAGCACAGGTACCGTTCCAAAAACCAACTATGGAATAGACAAGACCTACACCTTCCTCAGTGAAAGGGACTCAAAACCCCATATTTCCCGCAGAGGAATATATCTGACTAGTAAGAATCTTAAAACCTATGTATTGATATGTCTCCGTAAGGGAATCAAGTGTGTCTAGACTGGGATAAATATGGCAGCGAGAATCAGCTCAAACCCACTATAAAAAGGAATTTCAAAAATAAAACAAAAAAACTGGGAAATTCTTTACAATTCCTTCAGGGTCTCTGATGAAACCTGAAATGACCCTATCTACAATGACAGCTGGATGTGGCATAAGGCTGGACACTTGGGACTGAGAGGATTGGTGAGAGTGGGTGAGCAAATGCAGACCCTTTAAAGCAATAATGCATGGCACACATTCCATGGGTCCCAACTCTCCAGGTTGAAAGGAATATTACTACACATATAACATGTACGGGAATCCTAGAGAACGGACACACTGTGAATACGAAAGGTTTCTAAAACTCAACGAATAGTCCCTCTCCTGGTGCTCCGGTTTGACTTTCCATCTGCTTTATTATCAACCTCCCAACTTGGAGAGACAGCCCCTTTAACCTCCTGGTTCGCACAGGTTGCCAATTTGGCAGAGGATGAAAGGGAAGAGGGAGAACCAATGAGAGAGTAGCTGTTAGGCATTTGGACGGGCACATATCACTGTAATTTGCCGGCAGGAAGAAGAATTAACCAAAGTCTCAGCCACCCACTGGGAATCAGTATAGATCCTGAACCAAAATTTTGGACTTGCGGTCAGCTCACCAAAAACGAGTTGAAAAATGGAGCTCAGGGGCACAGCAATTCTCAAACTGGCCAAGTAATAAAGGACAACTATCGTCCAAAAATCTGTTGAGGGAAGGCAATGAGGCGGACTTGAAAGCGAGGCAGAATAGCAGGAAACAGATTTCAAGAGGTACGTTGGAATCGCCTTTAAAGCACAGGAAGAGGGGCACAACTTCGACAATGATACACTTGGCCAAAAGGGGCGTATGCGTTTTCCCCTGAATATATTCAGGAGAAAACGTATACGCCCTTTTTGGCCAAGCAAGCAAGCGGGCAATGCAAATCTCCACTACAAAGAAGTATCACTTCCCACCGGTCAAAAGGGACATCCACAAAATGTGTAAAAACCAGAAAGGCAAGACTGGTCCTGGAGAACAGGGAGCCTTGTTATGCTGATGGACGGGATGTAAATTGCCAACTGCCTCTCTGGAGGAGTGCATTGTGTTCCCTAAAACAAGTAATCAACAGAGCTACAGAGCCAAGGGCACTTCCAGTCTAGGGAATATACCTGGGAAAAACTGAAAATCAATAAGACAGAGCCACCCCAAAATTTAGGGCTGCACTGCTTACAAGGACCTCAACTTGGGTCCACCTTAAATATCCCAGGAAATATAAAAATGGTTCAAAAAATTGTGGTACTTACGTACGATGGAATATCCCTCAGCCATGAAATCAATGTCATAAGACCAGTAGCAGCAAAATGGGTGGATTCAGGTACGATGATTCTAAGTGAAATAAGTCACAGAGAAAAAGAAACTTATCATAAGTTATCACTTATGAAGATCCTGTAAACATGGCTACACTTGAACTGAGTTAGGAAAGAGAACAGTGTCTCACATTTAGAAAACACTCTTATGCCTGCTTAAGGGGGAAGGAGAGGTGGGGTGATGCATAAAACCAGAGTTTGATATAAGCACAGGTACCGTTCCAAAAACCAACTATGGAATAGACAAGACCTACACCTTCCTCAGTGAAAGGGACTCAAAACCCCATATTTCCCGCAGAGGAATATATCTGACTAGTAAGAATCTTAAAACCTATGTATTGATATGTCTCCGTAAGGGAATCAAGTGTGTCTAGACTGGGATAAATATGGCAGCGAGAATCAGCTCAAACCCACTATAAAAAGGAATTTCAAAAATAAAACAAAAAAACTGGGAAATTCTTTACAATTCCTTCAGGGTCTCTGATGAAACCTGAAATGACCCTATCTACAATGACAGCTGGATGTGGCATAAGGCTGGACACTTGGGACTGAGAGGATTGGTGAGATTGGGTGAGCAAATGCAGACCCTTTAAAGCAATAATGCATGACACACATTCCATGGGTCCCAACTCTCCAGGTTGAAGGGAATATTACTACAGATATAACATGTACGGGAATCCTAGAGAACGGACACACTGTGAATATGAAAGGTCTCTAAAACTCAACGAATAGTCCCTCTCCTGGTGCTCCGGTTTGACTTTCCATCTGCTTTATTATCAACCTCCCAACTTGGAGAGACAGCCCCTTTAACCTCCTGGTTCGCACAGGTTGCCAATTTGGCAGAGGATGAAAGGGAAGAGGGAGAACCAATGAGAGAGTAGCTGTTAGGCATTTGGACGGGCACATATCACTGTAATTTCCAGGCAGGAAGAAGAATTAACCAAAGTCTCAGCCACCCACCGGGAATCAGTATAGATCCTGAACCAAAATTTTGGACTTGCGGTCAGCTCACCAAAAACGAGTTGAAAAATGGAGCTCAGGGGTACAGCAATTCACAAACTGGCCCAGAAATAAAGGACAACTATCGTCCAAAAATCTGTTGAGGGAAGGCAACGAGGCGGACTTGAAAGCGAGGCAGAATTGCAGGAAACAGATTTCAAGAGGTACGTTGGAATCGCCTTTAAAGCACAGGAAGAGGGGCACAACTTCGACAATGATGCACTTGGCCAAAAAGGGCGTATGCGTTTTCTCCTGAATATATTCAGGAGAAAACGCATACGCCCTTTTTGGCCAAGCAAGCAAGCGGGCAATGGAAATCTGCACTACAAAGAAGTATCACTTCCCACCGGTCAAAAGGGACATCCACAAAATGTGTAAAAAGCAGAAAGGCAAGACAGGCCCTGGAGAACAGGGAGCCTTGTTATGCTGATGGGCGGGATGTAAATTGCCAACTGCCTCTCTGGAGGAGTGCACTGTGTTCCCTAAAACAAGTAAACAACAGAGCTACAGAGCCAAGGGCACTTCCAGTCTAGGGAATATACCTTGGGAAAACTGAAAATCAATAAGACAGAGCCACCCCAAAATTTACGGCTGCACTGCTTACAAGGACCTCAACTTGGGTACACCTTAAATATCCCAGGAAATATAAAAATGGTTCAAAAAATTGTGGTACTTACGTACGATGGAATATACCTCAGCCATGAAATCAATGACATAATACCAGTAGCAGTAAAATGGGTGGATTCAGGTACGATGATTCTAAGTGAAATAAGTCACAGAGAAAAAGAAACTTATCATAAGATATCACTTATGAAGATCCTGTAAACATGGCTACACTTGAACTGAGTTAGGAAAGAGAACAGTGTCTCACATTTAGAAAACACTCTTATGCCTGCTTAAGGGGGAAGGAGAGGTGGGGTGATGTATAAAACCAGAGTTTGATATAAGCACAGGTACCATTCCAAAAACCAACTATGGAATAGACAAGACCTACACCTTCCTCAGTGAAAGGGACTCAAAACGCCATATTTGCCGCAGAGGAATATATCTGACTAGTAAGAATCTTAAAACCTATGTATTGATATGTCTCCGTAAGGGAATCAAGTGTGTCTAGACTGGCTTAAACATGACAGCGAGAATCAGCTCAAACCCACTATAAAAAGGAATTTCAAAAACAAAACAAAAAAACTGGGAAATTCTTTACAATTCCTTCAGGGTCTCTGATGAAACCTGGAAAGACCCTATCTACAACGACAGCTGGATGTGGCATAAGGCTGGACACTTGGGACTGAGAGGATTGGTGAGATTGGGTGAACAAATGCAGACCTTTTAAAGCAATAATGCATGGCACCCATTCCATGGGTCCCAACTCTCCAGGTTGAAGGGAATATTACTACAGTTATAACGTGTACGGGAAACCTAGAGAACGGACACAATGTGAATACGAAAGGTTTCTAAAACTCAACGAATAGTCCCTCTCCTGGTGCTCCAGTTTGACTTTCCATCTGCTTTACTATCAACCTCCCAACTTGGAGAGACAGCCCCTTTAACCTCCTGGTTCGCACAGGTTGCCAATTTAGCAGAGGATGAAAGGGAAGAGGGAGAACCAATGAGAGAGTAGCTGTTAGGCATTTGGACGGGCACATATCACTCTAATTTCCCGGCAGGAAGAAGAATTAACCAAAGTCTCAGCCCCACACCGGGAACCAGTATAGGTCCTGAACCAAAATTTTGGACTTGCGGTCAGCTCACCTAAAACGAGTTGAAAAATGGAGCTCAGGGGCACAGCAATTCACAAACTGGCCGAGTAATAAAGGACAACTATCGTCCAAAAATCTGTTGAGGGAAGGCAACGAGGCGGACTTGAAAGCGAGGCAGAATAGCAGGAAACAGATTTCAAGAGGTACATTGGAATCGCCTTTAAAGTACAGGAAGAGGGGCACAACTTCGACAATAATGAACTTGGCCAAATGGGGCGTATGCGTTTTCTCCTGAATATATTCAGGAGAAAACGCATACGCCCTTTTTGGCCAAGCAAGCAAGCGGGCAATGCAAATCTGCACTACAAAGAAGTATCACTTCCCACCGGTCAAAAGGGACATCTACAAAATGTGTAAAAACCGGAAATGCAAGACAGGCCCTGGAGAACAGGGAGCCTTGTTATGCTGATGGGCGGGATGTAAATTGCCAACTGCCTCTCTGGAGGAGTGAATTGTGTTCCCTAAAACAAGTAAACAACAGAGCTACAGAGCCAAGGGCACTTCCAGTCTAGGGAATATACCTTGGGAAAACTGAAAATCAAAAAGACACAGCCACCACAAAATTTAGGGCTGCACTGCTTACAAGGACCTCAACTTGGGTACACCATAAATATCCCAGGAAATATAAAAATGGTTCAAAAAATTGTGGTACTTACGTACGATGGAATATCCCTCAGCCATGAAATCAATGTCATAAGACCAGTAGCAGCAAAATGGGTGGATTCAGGTACGATGATTCTAAGTGAAATAAGTCACACAGAAAAAGAAACTTATCATAAGATATCACTTATGAAGATCCTGTAAACATGGCTACACTTGAACTGAGTTAGGAAAGAGAACAGTGTCTCACATTTAGAAAACACTCTTGTGCCTGCTTAAGGGGGAAGGAGAGGTGGGGTGATGCATAAACCAGAGTTTGATATAAGCACAGGTACCGTTCCAAAAACCAACTATGGAATAGACAAGACCTACACCTTCCTCAGTGAAAGGGACTCAAAACACCATATATCCCGCAGAGGAATATATCTGACTAGTAAGAATCTTAAAACCTATGTATTGATATGTCTCCATAAGGGAATCAAGTGTGTCTAGACTGGCATAAACATGGCAGCGAGAATCAGCTCAAACCCACTATAAAAAGGAATTTCAAAACCAAAACAAAACAACTGGAAAATTCTTTACATTTCCTTCAGGGTCTCTGATGAAACCTGGAATGACCCTATCTACAACGACAGCTGGATGTGGCATAAGGCTGGACACTTGGGACTGAGAGGATTGGTGAGATTGGGTGAGGAAATGCAGACCATTTAAAGCAATAATGCATGGCACACATTCCATGGGTCCTAACTCTCCAGGTTGAAGGGAATATTACTACAGCTATAACATGTACGGGAAACCTAGAGAACGGACACACTGTGAATACGAAAGGTTTCTAAAACTCAACGAATAGTCCCTCTCCTGGTGCTCTGGTTTGACTTTCCATCTGCTTTATTATCAACCTCCCAACTTGGAGAGACAGCCCCTTTAACCTCCTGGTTCGCACAGGTTGCCAATTTGGCAGAGGATGAAAGGGAAGAGGGAGAACCAATGAGAGAGTAGCTGTTAGGCATTTGGACGGGCACATATCACTGTAATTTCCCGGCAGGAAGAAGAATTAAACAAAGTCTCAGCCACCCACCGGGAATCAGTATAGATCCTGAACCAAAATTTTGGACTTGCGGTCAGCTCACCAAAAACGAGTTGAAAAATGGAGCTCAGGGGCACAGCAATTCACAAACTGGCCGAGTAATAAAGGACAAGTATCGTCCAAAAATCTGTTGAGGGAAGGCAATGAGGCGGACTTGAAAGCGAGGCAGAATAGCAGGAAACAGATTTCAAGAGGTACGTTGGAATCGCCTTTAAAGCACAGGAAGAGGGGCACAACTTCGACAATGATGCACTTGGCCAAAAAGGGCGTATGCGTTTTCTCCTGAATATATTCAGGAGAAAACGCATACGCCCTTTTTGGCCAAGCAATCAAGCGGGCAATGCAAATCTGCACTACAAAGAAGTATCACTTCCCACCGGTCAAAAGTGACATCCACAAAATGTGTAAAAACCAGAAAGGCAAGACAGGCCCTGGAGAACAGGGAGCCTTGTTATGCTGATGGGCGGGATGTAAATTGCCAACTGCCTCTCTGGAGGAGTGAATTGTGTTCCCTAAAACAAGTAAACAACAGAGCTACAGAGCCAAGGGCACTTCCAGTCTAGGGAATATACATTGGGAAAACTGAAAATCAAAAAGACAGAGCCACCCCAAAATTTAGGGCTGCACTGCTTACAAGGACCTCAACTTGGGTACACCTTAAATATCCCAGGAAATATAAAAATGGTTCAAAACATTGTGGTACTTACGTACGATGGAATATCACTCAGCCATGAAATCAATGTCATAAGACCAGTAGCAGCAAAATGGGTGGATTCAGGTACGATGATTCTAAGTGAAATAAGTCACAGAGAAAAAGAAACTTATCATAAGTTATCACTTATGAAGATCCTGTAAACATGGCTACACTTGAACTGAGTTAGGAAAGAGAACAGTGTCTCACATTTAGAAAACACTCTTATGGCTGCTTAAGGGGGAAGGAGAGGAGGGGTGATGCATAAAACCAGAGTTTGATATAAGCACAGGTACCGTTCCAAAAACAAACTATGGAATAGACAAGACCTACACCTTCCTCAGTGAAAGGGACTCAAAACCCCATATTTCCCGCAGAGGAATATATCTGACTAGTAAGAATCTTAAAACCTATGTATTGATATGTCTCCGTAAGGGAATCAAGTGTGTCTAGAATGGCATAAATATGGCAGCGAGAATCAGCTCAAACCCACTATAAAAAGGAATTTCAAAAATAAAACAAAAAAACTGGGAAATTCTTTACAATTCCTTCAGGGTCTCTGATGAAACCTGAAATGACCCTATCTACAATGACAGCTGTATGTGGCATAAGGCTGGACACCTGGGACTGAGAGGATTGTTGAGATTGGGTGAGCAAATGCAGACCCTTTAATGCAATAATGCATGGCACACATTCCATGGGTCCCAACTCTCCAGGTTGAAGGGAATATTACTACAGATATAACATGTACGGGAATCCTAGAGAACGGACACACTGTGAATACGAAAGGTTTCTAAAACTCAACGAATAGTCCCTCTCCTGGTGCTCCGGTTTGACTTTCCATCTGCTTTATTATCAACCTCCCAACTTGGAGAGACAGCCCCTTTAACCTCCTGGTTCGCACAGGTTGCCAATATGGCAGAGGACGAAAGGGAAGAGGGAGAACCAATGAGAGAGTAGCTGTTAGGCATTTGGACGGGCACATATCACTGTAATTTCCCAGCAGGAAGAAGAATTAACCAAAGTCTCAGCCACCCAGCGGGAATCAGTATAGATCCTGAACCAAAATTTTGAACTTGCGGTCAGCTCACCAAAAACGAGTTGAAAAATGGAGCTCAGGGGCACAGCAATTCACAAACTGGCCAAGTAATAAAGGACAACTATCGTCCAAAAATCTGTTGAGGGAAGGCAACGAGGCGGACTTGAAAGCGAGGCAGAATAGCAGGAAACAGATTTCAAGAGGTACGTTGGAATCGCCTTTAAAGCACAGGAAGAGGGGCACAACTTCGACAATGATGCACTTGGCCAAAAAGGGCGTATGCGTTTTCTCCTGAATATATTCAGGAGAAAACGCATACGCCCTTTTTGGCCAAGCAAGCAAGCGGGCAATGCAAATCTGCACTACAAAGACGT
This sequence comes from Hyperoodon ampullatus, assembly GCF_949752795.1. NCBI lineage: Eukaryota > Metazoa > Chordata > Mammalia > Artiodactyla > Ziphiidae > Hyperoodon > Hyperoodon ampullatus. Next base: position 85,810 of record NW_027640847.1, on the reverse strand, counting down.
ATCACTTCCCACCAGTCAAAAGGGACATCCACAAAATGTGTAAAAACCAGAAAGGCAAGACAGGCCCTGGAGAACAGGGTGCCTTGTTATGCTGATGGGCGGGATGTAAATTGCCAACTGCCTCTCTGGAGGAGTGCATTGTGTTCCCTAAAACAAGTAAACAACAGAGCTACAGAGCCAAGGGCACTTCCAGTCTAGGGAATATCCCTTGGGAAAACTGAAAATCAAAAAGACACAGCCACCCCAAAATTTAGGGCTGCACTGCTTACAATGACCTCAACTTGGGTACACCTTAAATATCCCAGGAAATATAAAATTGGTTCAAAAAATTGTGGTACTTACGTACGATGGAATATCCCTCAGCCATGAAATCAATGTCATAAGACCAGTAGCAGCAAAATGGGTGGATTCAGGTACGATGATTCTAAGTGAAATAAGTCACACAGAAAAAGAAACTTATCATAAGATATCACTTATGAAGATCCTGTAAACATGGCTACACTTGAACTGAGTTAGGAAAGAGAACAGTGTCTCACATTTAGAAAACACTCTTATGCCTGCTTAAGGGGGAAGGAGAGGTGGGGTGATGCATAAAACCAGAGTTTGATATAAGCACAGGTACCGTTCCAAAAACCAACTATGGAATAGACAAGACCTACACCTTCCTCAGTGAAAGGGACTCAAAACCCCATATTTCCCGCAGAGGAATATATCTGACTAGTAAGAATCTTAAAACCTATGTATTGATATGTCTCCGTAAGGGAATCAAGTGTGTCTAGACTGGGATAAATATGGCAGCGAGAATCAGCTCAAACCCACTATAAAAAGGAATTTCAAAAACAAAACAAAAAAACTGGGAAATTCTTTACAATTCCTTCAGGGTCTCTGATGAAACCTGAAATGACCCTATCTACAATGACAGCTGTATGTGGCATAAGGCTGGACACCTGGGACTGAGAGGATTGGTGAGATTGGGTGAGCAAATGCAGACCCTTTAATGCAATAATGCATGGCACACATTCCATGGGTCCCAACTCTCCAGGTTGAAGGGAATATTACTACAGATATAACATGTACGGGAATCCTAGAGAACGGACACACTGTGAATACGAAAGGTTTCTAAAACTCAACGAATAGTCCCTCTCCTGGTGCTCCGGTTTGACTTTCCATCTGCTTTATTATCAACCTCCCAACTTGGAGAGACAGCCCCTTTAACCTCCTGGTTCGCACAGGTTGCCAATATGGCAGAGGACGAAAGGGAAGAGGGAGAACCAATGAGAGAGTAGCTGTTAGGCATTTGGACGGGCACATATCACTGTAATTTCCCAGCAGGAAGAAGAATTAACCAAAGTCTCAGCCACCCAGCGGGAATCAGTATAGATCCTGAACCAAAATTTTGAACTTGCGGTCAGCTCACCAAAAACGAGTTGAAAAATGGAGCTCAGGGGCACAGCAATTCACAAACTGGCCAAGTAATAAAGGACAACTATCGTCCAAAAATCTGTTGAGGGAAGGCAACGAGGCGGACTTGAAAGCGAGGCAGAATAGCAGGAAACAGATTTCAAGAGGTACGTTGGAATCGCCTTTAAAGCACAGGAAGAGGGGCACAACTTCGACAATGATGCACTTGGCCAAAAAGGGCGTATGCGTTTTCTCCTGAATATATTCAGGAGAAAACGCATACGCCCTTTTTGGCCAAGCAAGCAAGCGGGCAATGCAAATCTGCACTACAAAGAAGTATCACTTCCCACCAGTCAAAAGGGACATCCACAAAATGTGTAAAAACCAGAAAGGCAAGACAGGCCCTGGAGAACAGGGTGCCTTGTTATGCTGATGGGCGGGATGTAAATTGCCAACTGCCTCTCTGGAGGAGTGCATTGTGTTCCCTAAAACAAGTAAACAACAGAGCTACAGAGCCAAGGGCACTTCCAGTCTAGGGAATATCCCTTGGGAAAACTGAAAATCAAAAAGACACAGCCACCCCAAAATTTAGGGCTGCACTGCTTACAATGACCTCAACTTGGGTACACCTTAAATATCCCAGGAAATATAAAATTGGTTCAAAAAATTGTGGTACTTACGTACGATGGAATATCCCTCAGCCATGAAATCAATGTCATAAGACCAGTAGCAGCAAAATGGGTGGATTCAGGTACGATGATTCTAAGTGAAATAAGTCACACAGAAAAAGAAACTTATCATAAGATATCACTTATGAAGATCCTGTAAACATGGCTACACTTGAACTGAGTTAGGAAAGAGAACAGTGTCTCACATTTAGAAAACACTCTTATGCCTGCTTAAGGGGGAAGGAGAGGTGGGGTGATGCATAAAACCAGAGTTTGATATAAGCACAGGTACCGTTCCAAAAACCAACTATGGAATAGACAAGACCTACACCTTCCTCAGTGAAAGGGACTCAAAACCCCATATTTCCCGCAGAGGAATATATCTGACTAGTAAGAATCTTAAAACCTATGTATTGATATGTCTCCGTAAGGGAATCAAGTGTGTCTAGACTGGGATAAATATGGCAGCGAGAATCAGCTCAAACCCACTATAAAAAGGAATTTCAAAAACAAAACAAAAAAACTGGGAAATTCTTTACAATTCCTTCAGGGTCTCTGATGAAACCTGAAATGACCCTATCTACAATGACAGCTGGATGTGGCATAAGGCTGGACACTTGGGACTGAGAGGATTGGTGAGATTGGGTGAGCAAATGCAGACCCTTTAAAGCAATAATGCATGGCACACATTCCATGGGTCCCAACTCTCCAGGTTGAAGGGAATATTACTACAGATATAACATGTACGGGAATCCTAGAGAACGGACACACTGTGAATACGAAAGGTTTCTAAAACTCAATGAATATTCCCTCTCCTGGTGCTCCGGTTTGACTTTCCATCTGCTTTATTATCAACCTCCCAACTTGGAGAGACAGCCCCTTTAACCTCCTGGTTGGCAATTTCGCAGAGGATGAAAGGGAAGAGGGAGAACCAATGAGAGAGTAGCTGTTAGGCATTTGGACGGGCACATATCACTGTAATTTCCCAGCAGGAAGAAGAATTAACCAAAGTCTCAGCCTGCCACCGGGAACCAGTATAGGTCCTGAACCAAAATTTTGGACTTGCGGTCAGCTCACCAAAAACGAGTTGAAAAATGGAGCTCAGGGGCACAGCAATTCACAAACTGGCCGAGTAATAAAGGAAAACTATCGTCCAAAAATCTGTTGAGGGAAGGCAACGAGGCGGACTTGAAAGCGAGGCAGAATAGCAGGAAACAGATTTAAAGATGTACGTTGGATTCGCCTTTAAAGCACAGGAAGAGGGGCACAACTTCGACAATGATGCACTTGGCCAAAAAGGGCGTATGCGTTTTCTCCTGAATATATTCAGGAGAAAACGCATACGCCCTTTTTTGCCAAGCAAGCAAGCGGGCAATGCAAATCTGCACTACAAAGAAGTATCACTTCCCACCGGTCAAAAGGGACATCCACAAAATGTGTAAAAACCTTAAAGGCAAGACAGGCCCTGGAGAACAGGGAGCCTTGTTATGCTGATGGGCAGGATGTAAATTGCCAACTGCCTCTCTGGAGGAGTACATTGTGTTCCCTAAAACAAGTAAAGAACAGAGCTACAGAGCCACGGGCACTTCCAGTCTAGGGAATATACTTTGGGAAAACTGAAAATCAATAAGACAGAGCCACCCCAAATTTTAGGTCTGCACTGCTTACAAGGACCTCAACTTGGATACACCTTAAATATCCCAGGAAATATAAAAATGGTTCAAAAAATTGTGGTACTTATGTACGATGGAATATCCCTCAGCCATGAAATCAATGTCATAAGACCAGTAGCAGCAAAATGGGTGGATTCAGGTACGATGATTCTAAGTGAAATAAGTCACAGAGAAAAAGAAACTTATCATAAGATATCACTTATGAAGATCCTGTAAACATGGCTACAGTTGAACTGAGTTAGGAAAGAGAACAGAGTCTCACATTTAGAAAACACTCTTATGCCTGCTTAAGGGGGAAGGAGAGGTGGGGTGATGCATAAAACCAGAGTTTGATATAAGCACAGGTACCGTTCCAAAAACCAACTATGGAATAGACAAGACCTACACCTTCCTCAGTGAAAGGGACTCAAAACACCATATATCCCGCAGAGGAATATATCTGACTAGTAAGAATCTTAAAACCTATGTATTGATATGTCTCCGTAAGGGAATCAAGTGTGTCTAGACTGGCATAAACATGGCAGCGAGAATCAGCTCAAACCCACTATAAAAAGGAATTTCAAAACCAAAACAAAACAACTGGAAAATTCTTTACATTTCCTTCAGGGTCTCTGATGAAACCTGGAATGACCCTATCTACAACGACAGCTGGATGTGGCATAAGGCTGGACACTTGGGACTGAGAGGATTGGTGAGATTGGGTGAGGAAATGCAGACCCTTTAAAGCAATAATGCATGGCACACATTCCATGGGTCCTAACTCTCCAGGTTGAAGGGAATATTACTACAGCTATAACATGTACGGGAAACCTAGAGAACGGACACACTGTGAATACGAAAGGTTTCTAAAACTCAACGCATAGTCCCTCTCCTGGTGCTCCGGTTTGACTTTCCATCTTCTTTACTATCAACCTCCCAACTTGGAGAGACAGACCCTTTAATCTCCTGGTTCACACAGGTTGCCAATTTGGCAGAGGATGAAAGGGAAGAGGGAGAACCAATGAGAGAGTACCTGATAGGCATTTGGACGGGCACATATCACTGTAATTTCCCGGCAGGGAGAAGAATTAACCAAAGTCTCAGCCACCTACCGGGAACCAGTATAGGTCCTGAACCAAAATTTTGGACTTGCGGTCAGCTCACCAAAAACGAGTTGAAAAATGGAGCTCAGGGGCACAGCAATTCAAAAACTGGCCCAGTAATAAAGGACAACTATCGTCCAAAAATCTGTTGAGGGAAGGCAACGAGGCGGACTTGAAAGTGAGGCAGAATAGCAGGAAACAGATTTCAAGAGGTACGTTTGAATCGCCTTTAAAGCACAGGAAGAGGGGCACAACTTCGACAATGATGCACTTGGCCAAAAAGGGCGTATGCGTTTTCTCCTGAATATATTCAGGAGAAAACGCATACGCCCTTTTTGGCCAAACAAGCAAGCGGGCAATGCAAATCTGCACTACAAAGAAGTATCACTTCCCACCGGTCAAAAGGGACATCCACAAAATGTGTAAAAACCAGAAAGGCAAGACAGGCCCTGGAGAACAGGGAGCCTTGTTATGCTGATGGGCGGGATGTAAATTGCCAACTGCCTCTCTGGAGGAGTGCATTGTGTTCCCTAAAACAAGTAAACAACAGAGCTACAGAGCCAAGGGCACTTCCAGTCTAGGGAATATACCTTGGGAAAACTGAAAATCAATAAGACAGAGCCACCCCAAAATTTAGGGCTGCACTGCTTACAAGGACCTCAACTTGGGTACACCTTAAATATCCCAGGAAATATAAAAATGGTTCAAAAAATTGTGGTACTTACGTACGATGGTATATCCCTCAGCCATGAAATCAATGTCATAAGACCAGTAGCAGCAAAATGGGTGGATTCAGGTACGATGATTTTAAGTGAAATAAGTCACAGAGAAAAAGAAACTGATCATAAGATATCACTTATGAAGATCCTGTAAACATGGCTACACTTGAACTGAGTTAGGAAAGAGAACAGTGTCTCACATTTAGAAAACACTCTTATGCCTGCTTAATGGGTAAGGAGAGGTGGGGTGATGCATAAAACCAGAGTTTGATATAAGCACAGGTACCATTCCAAAAACCAACTATGGAATAGACAAGACCTACACCTTCCTCAGTGAAAGGGACTCAAAACCCCATATTTCCCGCAGAGGAATATATCTGACTAGTAAGAATCTTAAAACCTATGTATTGATATGTCTCCGTAAGGGAATCAAGTGTGTCTAGACTGGGATAAATATGGCAGCGAGAATCAGCTCAAACCCACTATAAAAAGGAATTTCAAAAATAAAACAAATAAACTGGGAAATTCTTTACAATTCCTTCAGGGTCTCTGATGAAGGCTGGAATGACCCTATCTACAACGACAGCTGGATGTGGCATAAGGCTGGACACTTTGGACTGAGAGGATTGGTGAGACTGGGTGAACAAATGCAGACCCTTTAAAGCAATAATGCATGGCACCCATTCCATGGGTCCCAACTCTCCAGGTTGAAGGGAATATTACTACAGTTATAACATGTACGGGAAACCTAGAGAACGGACACACTGTGAATACGAAAGGTTTCTAAAACTCAACGAATAGTCCCTCTCCTGGTGCTCCGGTTTGACTTTCCACCTGCTTTACTATCAACCTCCCAACTTGGAGAGACAGCCTCTTTAACCTCCTGGTTCGCACAGGTTGCCAATTTGGCAGAGGATGAAAGGGAAGAGGGAGAACCAATGAGAGAGTAGCTGTTAGGCATTTGGACGGGCACATATCACTGTAATTTCCCGGCAGGAAGAAGAATTAACCAAAGTCTCAGCCCCGGACCGGGAACCAGCAGAAGTCCTGAACCAAAATTTTGGACTTGCGGTCAGCTCACCAAAAACGAGTTGAAAAATGGAGCTCAGGGGCACAGCAATTCACAAACTGGCCGAGTAATAAAGGACAACTATCGTCCAAAAATCTGTTGAGGGAAGGCAACGAGGCAGACTTGAAAGCGAGGCAGAATAGCAGGAAACAGATTTCAAGAGGTACGTTGGAATCGCCTTTAAAGCACAGGAAGAGGGGCACAACTTCGACAATGATGCACTTGGCCAAAAAGGGCGTATGCGTTTTCTCCTGAATATATTCAGGAGAAAAGGCATACGCCCTTTTTGGCCAAGCAAGCAAGCGGGCAATGCATATCTCCACTACAAAGAAGTATCACTTCCCACCGGTCAAAAGGGACATCCACAAAATGTGTAAAAACCAGAAAGGCAAGACTGGTCCTGGAGAACAGGGAGCCTTGTTATGCTGATGGACGGGATGTAAATTGCCAACTGCCTCTCTGGAGGAGTGCATTTTGTTCCCTAAAACAAGTAAACAACAGAGCTACAGAGCCAAGGGCACTTCCAGTCTAGGGAATATACCTGGGAAAAACTGAAAATCAATAAGACAGAGCCACCCCAAAATTTAGGGCTGCACTGCTTACAAGGACCTCAACTTGGTTACACCTTAAATATCCCAGGAAATATAAAAATGGTTCAAAAAATTGTGGTACTTACGTACGATGGTATATCCCTCAGCCATGAAATCAATGTCATAACACCAGTAGCAGCAAAATGGATGGATTCAGGTACGATGATTCTAAGTGAAATAAGTCACAGAGAAAAAGAAACTTATCATAAGTTATCACTTATGAAGATCCTGTAAACATGGCTACACTTGAACTGAGATAGGAAAGAGAACAGTGCCTCACATTTAGAAAACTCTCTTATGCCTGCTTAAGGGGGAAGGAGAGGTGGGGTGCTGCATAAAACCAGAGTTTGATATAAGCAGAGGTACCGTTCCAAAACCCAACTATGGAATAGGCAAGACCTACACCTTCCTCAGTGAAAGGGACTCAAAACCCCATATTTCCCGCAGAGGAATATATCTGACTAGTAAGAATCTTAAAACCTATGTCTTGATATGTCTCCGTAAGGGAATCAAGTATGTCTAGACTGGCATAAACATGGCAGCGAGAATCAGCTCAAACACACTATAAAAAGGAATTTCAAAAACAAAACAAAAAAACTGGGAAATTCTTTACAATTCCTTCAGAGTCCCTGATGAAACCTGGAATGACCCTATCTACAACGACAGCTGGATGTGGCATAAGGCGGGACACTTGGACTGAGAGGATTGGTGAGATTAGGTGAACAAATGCAGAACCTTTAAAGCATTAATGCATGGCACCCATTCCATGGGTCCCAACTCTCCAGGTTGAAGGGAATATTACTACAGTTATAACATGTACGGGAAACCTAGAGAACGGACACACTGTGAATACGAAAGGTTTCTAAAACTCAACGAATAGTCCCTCTCCTGGTGCTCCGGTTTGACTTTCCATCTGCTTTACTATCAACCTCCCAACTTGGAGAGACAGCCCCTTTAACCTCCTGGTTCGCACAGGTTGCCAATTTGGCAGAGGATGAAAGGGAAGAGGGAGAACCAATGAGAGAGTAGCTGTTAGGCATTTGGACGGGCACATATCACTGTAATTTCCCGGCAGGAAGAAGAATTAACCAAAGTCTCAGCCCCCCACCGGGAACCAGTATAGGTCCTGAACCAAAATTTTGGACTTGTGGTCAGCTCATCTAAAACGAGTTGAAAAATGGAGCTCAGGGGCACAGCAATTCACAAACTGGCCGAGTAATAAAGGACAACTGTCGTCCAAATATCTGTTGAGGGAAGGCCACGAGGCGGACTTGAAAGCGAGGCAGAATAGCAGGAAACAGATTTCAAGAGGTATGTTGGAATCGCCTTTAAAGGACAGGAAGAGGGGCACAACTTCGACAATGATGCACTTGGCCAAAAAGGGCGTATGCGTTTTCTCCTGAATATATTCAGGAGAAAACGCATACGCCCTTTTTGGCCAAGCAAGCAAGCAGGCAATGCAAATCTGCACTACAAAGAAGTATCACTTCCCAACGGTCAAAAGGGACATCCACAAATTGTGTAAAAACCAGAAAGGCAAGACAGGCCCTGGAGAACAGGGAGCCTTGTTATGCTGATGGGCGGGATGTAAATTGCCAACTGCCTCTCTGGAGGAGTGCATTGTGTTCCCTAAAACAACTAAACAACAGAGCTACAGAGCCAAGGGCACTTCCAGTCTAGGGAATATACCTTGGGAAAACTGAAAATCAAAAAGACACAGCCACCCCAAAATTTAGGGCTGCACTGCTTACAAGGACCTCAACTTGGGTACACCTTAAATATCCCAGGAAATATAAAAATGGTTCAAAAAATTGTGGTACTTACATACGATGGAATATCCCTCAGCCATGAAATCAATGTCATAAGACCAGTAGCAGCAAAATGGGTGGATTCAGGTACGATGATTCTAAGTGAAATAAGTCACAGAGAAAAAGAAACTTATCATAAGATATCACTTATGAAGATCCTGTAAACATGGCTACACTTGAACTGAGTTAGGAAAGAGAACAGTGTCTCACATTTAGAAAACACTCTTATGCCTGCTTAAGGGGGAAGGAGAGGTGGGGTGATGCATAAAACCAGAGTTTGATATAAGCAGAGGTACCGTTCCAAAAACCAACTATGGAATAGGCAAGACCTACACCTTCCTCACTGAAAGGGACTCAAAACCCCATATTTCCCGCAGAGGAATATATCTGACTAGTAAGAATCTTAAAACCTATGTATTGATATGTCTCCGTAAGGGAACCAAGTGTGTCTAGACTGGCATAAACATGGCAGCGAAAATCAGCTCAAACCCACTATAAAAAGGAATTTCAAAAACAAAACAAAAAACTGGGAAATTCTTTACAATTCATTCAGAGTCTCTGATGAAACCTGGACTGACCCTATCTACAACGACAGCTGGATGTGGCATAAGGCGGGACACTTGGACTGAGAGGATTGGTGAGATTGGGTGAACAAATGCAGAACCTTTAAAGCATTAATGCATGACACTCATTCCATGGGTCCCAACTCTCCAGGTTGAAGGGAATATTACTACAGTTATAACATGTATGGGAAACCTAGAGAATGGACACACTGTGAATACGAAAGGTTTCTAAAACTCAACGAATAGTCCCTCTCCTGGTGCTCCGGTTTGACTTTCCACCTGCTTTACTATCAACCTCCCAACTTGGAGAGACAGCCCCTTTAACCTCCTGGTTCGCACAGGTTGCCAATTTGGCAGAGGATGAAAGAGAAGAGGGAGAACCAATGAGAGAGTAGCTGTTAGGCATTTGGACGGGCACATATCACTGTAATTTCCCGGCAGGAAGAAGAATAAACCAAAGTCTCAGCCACCCACCGGGAATCAGTATAGATCCTGAACCAAAATTTTGGACTTGCGGTCAGCTCACCAAAAACGAGTTGAAAAATGGAGCTCAGGGGCACAGCAATTCACAAACTGGCCCAGTAATAAAGGACAACTATCGTCCAAAAATCTGTTGAGGGAAGGCAACGAGGCGGACTTGAATGTGAAGCAGAATAGCAGGAAACAGATTTCAAGAGGTACGTTGGAATCAACTTTAAAGCACCGGATGAGGGGCACAACTTCGGCAATGATGCACGTGGCCAAAAAGGGCGTATGCGTTTTCTCCTGAATATATTCAGGAGAAAACGCATACGCCCTTTTTGGCCAAGCAAGCAATCGGGCAATGCAAATCTGCATTACAAAGAAGTATCACTTACCACCGGTCAAAAGGGACATCCACAAAATGTGTAAAAACCAGAAAGGCAAGACAGGCACTGGAGAACAGGGAGCCTTGTTATGCTGATGGGCGGATGTAAATTGCCAACTGCCTCTCTGGAGGAGCGCATTCTGCTCCCTAAAACAAGTAAAGAACAGAGCTACAGAGCCAAGGGCACTTCCAGTCTAAGGAATATACCTTTGGAAAACTGAATATCAAAAAGACACAGCCACCCCAAAATTTAGGGCTGCACTGCTTACAAGGACCTCAACTTGGGTACACCTTAAATATCCCAGGAAATATAAAAATGGTTCAAAAAATTGTGGTACTTACGTACGATGGAATATCCCTCAGCCATGAAATCAATGTCATAAGACCAGTAGCAGCAAAATGGGTGGATTCAGGTACGATGATTCTAAGTGAAATAAGTCACACAGAAAAAGAAACTTATCATAAGATATCACTTATGAAGATCCTGTAAACATGGCTACACTTGAACTGAGTTAGGAAAGAGAACAGTGTCTCACATTTAGAAAACACTCTTATGCCTGCTTAAGGGGGAAGGAGAGGTGGGGTGATGCATAAAACCAGAGTTTGATATAAGCACAGGTACCGTTCCAAAAACCAACTATGGAATAGACAAGACCTACACCTTCCTCAGTGAAAGGGACTCAAAACCCCATATTTCCCGCAGAGGAATATATCTGACTAGTAAGATTCTTAAAACCTATGTATTGATATGTCTCCGTAAGGGAATCAAGTGTGTCTAGACTGGGATAAATATGGCAGCGAGAATCAGCTCAAACCCACTATAAAAAGGAATTTCAAAAATAAAACAAAAAAACTGGGAAATTCTTTACAATTCCTTCAGGGTCTCTGATGAAACCTGAAATGACCCTATCTACAATGACAGCTGGATGTGGCATAAGGCTGGACACTTGGGACTGAGAGGATTGGTGAGATTGGGTGAGCAAATGCAGACCCTTTAAAGCAATAATGCATGGCACACATTAAATGGGTCCCAACTCTCCAGGTTGAAGGGAATATTACTACAGATATAACATGTACGGGAATCCTAGAGAACGGACACACTGTGAATACGAAAGGTTTCTAAAACTCAACGAATAGTCCCTCTCCTGGTGCTCCGGTTTGACTTTCCATCTGCTTTATTATCAACCTCCCAACTTGGAGAGACAGCCCCTTTAACCTCCTGGTTCGCACAGGTTGCCAATTTGGCAGAGGATGAAAGGGAAGAGGGAGAACCAATGAGAGAGTAGCTGTTAGGCATTTGGACGGGCACATATCACTGTAATTTCCCGGCAGGAAGAAGAATTAACCAAAGTCTCAGCCACCCACCGGGAATCAGTATAGATCCTGAACCAAAATTTTGGACTTGCGGTCAGCTCACCAAAAACGAGTTGAAAAATGGAGCTCAGGGGCACAGCAATTCACAAACTGGCCGAGTAATAAAGGACAACTATCGTCCAAAAATCTGTTGAGGGAAGGCAACGAGGTGGACTTGAAAGCGAGGCAGAATAGCAGGAAACAGATTTCCAGAGGTACGTTGGAATCGCCTTTAAAGCACAGGAAGAGGGGCACAATTTCGACAATGATGCACTTGGCCAAAAAGGGCGTATGCGTTTTCTCCTGAATATATTCAGGAGAAAACGCATACGCCCTTTTTGGCCAAGCAAGCAAGCGGGCAATGCAAATCTGCACTACAAAGAAGTATCACTTACCACCGGTCAAAAGGGACATCCACAAAATGTGTAAAAACCAGAAAGGCAAGACAGGCCCTGGAGAACAGGGAGCCTTGTTATGCTGATGGGCGGGATATAAATTGCCAACTGCCTCTCTGGAGGAGTGCATTGTGTTCCCTAAAACAAGTAAACAACAGAGCTACAGAGCCAAGGGCCCTTCCAGTCTAGGGAATATACCTTGGGAAAACTGAAAATCAAAAAGACACAGCCACCCCAAAATTTAGGGCTGCACTGCTTACAAGGACCTCCACTTGGGTACACCTTAAATATCCCAGGAAATATAAAAATGGTTCAAAAAATTGTGGTACTTACGTACGATGGAATATCCCTCAGCCATGAAATCAATGTCATAAGACCAGTAGCAGCAAAATGGGTGGATTCAGGTACGATGATTCTAAGTGAAATAAGTCACACAGAAAAAGAAACTTATCATAAGATATCACTTATGAAGATCCTGTAAACATGGCTACACTTGAACTGAGTTAGGAAAGAGAACAGTGTCTCACATTTAGAAAACACTCTTATGCCTGCTTAAGGGGGAAGGAGAGGTGGGGTGATGCATAAAACCAGAGTTTGATATAAGCAGAGGTACCGTTCCAAAAACCAACTATGGAATAGACAAGACCTACACCTTCCTCAGTGAAAGGGACTCAAAACCCCATATTTCCCGCAGAGGAATATATCTGACTAGTAAGAATCTTAAAACCTATGTATTGATATGTCTCCGTAAGGGAATCAAGTGTGTCTAGACTGGGATAAATATGGCAGCGAGAATCAGCTCAAACCCACTATAAAAAGAATTTCAAAAACAAAACATAAAAACTGGGAAATTCTTTACAATTCCTTCAGGTTCTCTGATGAAACCTGGAATGACCCTATCTACAATGACAGCTGGATGTGGCATAAGGCTGGACACTTGGGACTGAGAGGATTGGTGAGATTGGGTGAGCAAATGCAGACCCTTTAAAGCAATAATGCATGGCACACATTCCATGGGTCCCAACTCTCCAGGTTGAAGGGAATATTACTACAGTTATAACATGTACGGGAAACCTAGAGAACGGACACACTGTGAATACAAAAGGTTTCTAAAATTCAAAGAATAGTCCCTCTCCTGGTGCTCCGGTTAGACTTTCCATCTGCTTTACTATCAACCTCCCAACTTGGAGAGACAGCCCCTTTAACCTCCTGGTTCGCACAGGTTGCCAATTTGGCAGAGGATGAAAGGGAAGAGGGAGAACCAATGAGAGAGTAGCTGTTAGGCATTTGGACGGGCACATATCACTTGAACTTCCCAGCAGGAAGAAGTATTAACCAAAGTCTCAGCCACCCACCGGAATCAGTATAGGTCCTGAACCAAAATTTTGGACTTACGGTCAGCTCACCAAAAACGAGTTGAAAAATGGAGCTCAGGGGCACAGCAATTCACAAACTGGCCGAGTAATAAAGGACAACTATCTTCCAAAAATCTGTTGAGGGAAGGCAACGAGGCGGACTTGAAAGCGAGGCAGAATAGCAGGAAACAGATTTCAAGAGGTACATTGGAATCGCATTTAAAGCACAGGAAGAGGGGCACAACTTCGACAATGATGCACTTGGCCAAAAAGGGCGTATGCGTTTTCTCCTGAATATATTCAGGAGAAAACGCATACACCCTTTTTGGCCAAGCAAGCAAGCGGGCAATGCAAATCTGCACTACAAAGAAGTATCACTTCCCACCGGTCAAAAGGGACATCCACAAAATGTGTACAAACCAGAAAGGCAAGACAGGCCCTGGAGAACAGGGAGCCTTGTTATGCTGATGGGCGGGATGTAAATTGCCAACTGCCTCTCTGGAGGAGTGCATTGTGTTCCCTAAAACAAGTAAAGAACAGAGCTACAGAGCCAAGGGCACTTCCAGTCTAGGAAATATACCTTGGGAAAACTGAAAATCAATAAGACAGAGCCACCCCAAAATTTAGGCCTGCACTGCTTACAAGGACCTCAACTTGGGTACACCTTAAATATCCCAGGAAATATAAAAATGGTTCAAAAAATTGTGGTACTTAAGTACGATGGAATATCCCTCAGCCGTGAAATCAATGTCATAAGGCCAGTAGCAGCAAAATGGGTGGATTCAGGTACGATGATTCTAAGTGAAATAAGTCACAGAGAAAAAGAAACTTATCATAAGACATCACTTATGAAGATCCTGTAAACATGGCTACACTTGAACTGAGTTAGGAAAGAGAACAGTGTCTCACATTTAGAAAACACTCTTATGCCTGCTTAAGGGGGAAGGAGAGGTGGGGTGATGCATAAAACCAGAGTTTGATATAAGCACAGGTACCGTTCCATAAATCAACTATGGAATAGAAAAGACCTACACCTTCCTCAGTGAAAGGGACTCAAAACCCCATATTTCCCGCAGAGGAATATATCTGACTAGTAAGAATCTTAAAACCTATGTATTGATATGTCTCCGTAAGGGAATCAAGTGTGTCCAGACTGGCATTAACATGGCAGTGAGAATCAGCTCAAACCCAGTATAAAAAGGAATTTCAAAAACAAAACAAAAAAACTGGGAAATTCTTTACAATTCCTTCAGGGTCTCTGATGAAACCTGGAATGACCCTATCTACAACGACAGCTGGATGTGGCATAACGAGGGACACTTGGGACTGAGATGATTGGTGAGATTGGGTGAGCAAATGCAGACCCTTAAAAGCACAAATGCCTGGCACCCATTCCATGGGTCAAACTCTCCAGGTTGAAGGGAATATTACTACAGCTATAACAAGTACTGGAAACCTAGAGAACGGACACACTGTGAATACGAAAGGTTTCTAAAACTCAACGAATAGTCCCTCTCCTGGTGCTCCGGTTTGACTTTCCATCTGCTTTACTATCAACCTCCCAACTTGGAGAGACAGCCCCTTTAACCTCCTGGTTCGCACAGGTTGCCAATTTGGCAGAGGATGAAAGGGAAGAGGGAGAACCAATGAGAGAGTAGCTGTTAGGCATTTGGACGGGCACATATCACTATAACTTCCCGGCAGGAAGAAGAATTAACCAAATTCTCAGCCACCCACCGGGAACCAGCATAGGTCCTGAACCAAAATTTTGGACTTGCGGTCAGCTCACAAAAAACGAGTTGAAAAATGGAGCTCAGGGGCACAGCAATTCACAAACTGGCCGAGTAATAAACGACAACTATCGTCCAAAAATCTGTTGAGGGAAGGCAACGAGGAGGAATTGAAAGCGAGGCAGAATAGCAGGAAACAGATTTCAAGAGGTACGTAGGAATCGCCTTTAAAGCACAGGAAGAGGGGCACAACTTCGACAATGATGCACTTGGCCAAAAAGGGCGTATGTGTTTTCTCCTGAATATATTCAGGAGAAAACCCATACGCCCTTTTTGGCCAAGCAAGCAAGCGGGCAATGCAAATCTGCACTACAAAGAAGTATCACTTCCCACCGGTCAAAAGGGACATCCACAAAATGTGTACAAACCAGAAATGAAAGACAGGCCCTGGAGAACAGGGAGCCTTGTTATGCTGATGGGCGGGATGTAAATTGCCAACTGCCTCTCTGGAGGAGTACATTCTGTTCCCTAAAACAAGTAAAGAGCAGAGCTACAGCCCCAAGGGCACTTCCAGTCTAGGGAATATACCTTGGGAAAACTGAAAATCAATAAGACAGAGCCACCCCAAACTTTAGGGCTGCACTGCTTACAAGGACCTCAACTTGGGTACACTTTAAATATCCCAGGAAATATAAAAATGGTTCAAAAAATTGTGGTACTTACGTACGATGGAATATCCCTCAGCCATGAAATCAATGTCATAAGACCAGTAGCAGCAAAATGGGTGGATTCAGGTACGATGATTCTAAGTGAAATAAGTCACACAGAAAAAGAAACTTATCATAAGATATCACTTATGAAGATCCAGTAAACATGGCTACACTTGAACTGAGTTAGGAAAGAGAACAGTGTCTCACATTTAGAAAACACTCTTATGCCTGCTTAAGGGGGAAGGAGAGGTGGGGTGATGCATAAAACCAGAGTTTGATATAAGCACAGGTACCTTTCCAAAAACCAACTATGGAATAGACAAGACCTACACCTTCCTCAGTGAAAGGGACTCAAAACCCCATATTTCCCGCAGAGGAATATATCTGACTAGTAAGAATCTTAAAACCTATGTATTGATATGTCTCCGTAAGGGAATCAAGTGTGTCTAGATGGGCATAAACAGGGGAGCGAGAATCAGCTCACACCCACTATAAAAAGGAATTTCAAAAACAAAACAAAAAAACTGGGAAATTCTTTTCAATTCCTTCAGGGTCTCTGATGAAACCTGGAATGACCCTATCTACTACGACAGCTGGATGTGGCATAAGTCTGGACACTTGGGACTGAGAGGATTGGTGAGATTGGGTGAGCAAATGCAGACCCTTTAAAGCAATAATGCATGGCACCCATTCCATGGGTCACAACACTCCAGGTTGAAGGGAATATTACTACAGCTATAACATAAAAAGGAAACCTAGAGAACGGACACACTGTGAATACGAAAGGGTTCAAAAACTCAACGAATAGTCCCTCTCCTGGTGCTCCGGTTTGACTTTCCACCTGCTTTACTATCAACCTCCCAAATTGGAGAGACAGCCCCTTTAACCTCCTGATTCGCACAGGTTGCCAATTTGGCAGAGGATGAAAGGGAAGAGGGAGAACCAATGAGAGTGTAGTTGTTAGGCATTTGGACGGGCACATATCACTCTAACTTCCCGGCATGAAGAAGAATTAAACAAAGTCTCAGCCCCCCACCGGGAACCAGTGTAGATCCTGAACCAAAATTTTGGACTTGCGCTCAGCTCACAAAATAACGAGTTGAAAAATGGACATCAGGTGCACAGCAATTCACAAACTGGCAGGGTGATAAAGGACAACTATCGTCAAAAAATCTGTTAAGGGAAGGCAACGAGGCAGACTTGAAAGTGACGCAGTATAGCAGGAAACAGATTTCAAGAGGTACGTTGGAATCGCCTTTAAAGCACAGGAAGAGGGACACAACTTCGACAATGATGCACTTGGCCAAAAAGGGTGTATGTTTTTCTCCTGAATATATTCAGGAGAAAACGCATACGCCCTTTTTGGCCAAGCAAGCAAGCGGGCAATGCAAGTCTGCACTACAAAGAAGTATCACTTCCCACCGGTCAAAAGGGACATCAACAAAATGTGTAAAAACCAGAAAGGCAAGACAGGCCCTGGAGAACAGGGAGCCTTGTTATGCTGATGGGCGGGATGTAAATTGCCAACTGCCTCTCTGGAGGAGTGCATTCTGTTCCCTAAAACAAGTAAAGAACAGAGCTACAGAGCCAAGGGCACTACCAGTCTAGGGAATATACCTTGGGAAAACTGAAAATCAATAAGACAGAGCCACCCCAAAATTTAGGGCTGCACTGCATACAAGGACCTCAACTTGGATACACCTTAAGTATCCCAGAAAATATAAACATGGTTCAAAAAATTGTGGTACTTACGTACGATGGAATATCCCTCAGCCATGAAATCAATGTCATAAGACCAGTAGCAGCAAAATGGGTGGATTCAGGTACGATGATTCTAAGTGAAATAAGTCACACAGAAAAAGAAACTTATCATAAGATATCACTTATGAAGATCCTGTAAACATGGCTACACTTGAACTGAGTTAGGAAAGAGAACAGAGTCTCACATTTAGAAAACACTCTTATGCCTGCTTAAGGGGGAAGGAGAGGTGGGGTGATGCATAAAACCACAGTTTGATATAAGCACAGGTACCGTTCCAAAAACCAACTATGGAATAGTCAAGACCTACACCTTCCCCAGTGAAAGGGACTCAAAACCCCATATTTCCCGCAGAGGAATATATCTGTCTAGTAAGAATCTTAAAACCTATGTATTGATATGTCTCCGTAAGGGAATCAAGTGTGTCTAGACTGGCATAAACATGGCAGCGAGAATCAGCTCAAACCCACTATAAAAACGAATTTCAAAAACAAACAAAAAAACTGGGAAATTCTTTACAATTCCTTCAGGGTCTCTGATGAAACCTGGAATGGCCCTATCTACAATACACCTGGATGTGGCATAAGGCTGGACACTTGGGACTGAGAGGATTGGTGAGATTGGGTGAGCAAATGCAGACCCTTTAAAGCACAAATGCCTGGCACCCATTCCATGGGTCCCAACTCTCCAGGTTGAAGGGAATATTACTACAGCTATAACATGTATGGGAAACCTAGAGAACAGACACACTGTGAATACTAAAGGTTTCTAAAACTCAACGAATAGTCCCTCTCCTGGTGCTCTGGTTTGACTTTCCATCTGCTTTACTATCAATCTCCCAACTTGGAGAGACAGCCCCTTTAACCTCCTGGTTCGCAGAGGTTTTCAATTTGGCAGTGGATGAAAGGGAAGAGGGAGAACCAATGAGAGAGTAGCTGTAAGGCATTTGGACGGGCACATATCTCTCTAACTTCCCGGCAGGAAGAAGAAGTAACCAAAGTCTCAGCCCCCCACCTGGAACCAGCATAGTTCCTGAACCAAAATTTTGGACTTGCGGTAAGCTCACAAAAAACGAGTTGAAAAATGGTGCTCAGGGGCACAGCAATTCACAAACTGGCAGAGTAATAAAGGACAACTATCGTCCAAAAATCTGTGAATGCTAGGCAACGAGGCGGACTTGAAAGCGAGGCAGAATAGCAGGAAACAGATTTCAAGAGGTACGTTGGAATCGCCTGTAAAGCAGAGGAAGAGAGGCACAACTTCGAAAATGATGCACTTGGCCAAAAAAGGCGTATGCGTTTTCCTCTGAATATATTCAGGAGAAAACGCATATGCCTTTTTTGGCCAAGCAAGCAAGCGGGCAATTCAAATCTGCACTACAAAGAAGTATCACTTCCCACCAGTCAAAAGGGACTTCCAGAAAATGTGTAAAAACCAGAAAGGAAAGAGAGGCCCTGTAGAACAGGGAGCCTTGATATGCTGATGGGCGGGATGTAAATTGCCAACTGCCTCTCTGGAGGAGTGCATTGTGTTCCCTAAAAGAAGTAAACAACAGAGCTACAGAGCCAAGGGCACTTCCAGTCTAGGGAATATACCTTGGGAAAACTGAAACTCAAAAAGACACAGCCAGCCCAAAATTTAGGGCTGCACTGCTTAGAGACACCTCAACTTGGGTACAACATAAATATCCCAGGAAATATAAAAACGGTTCAAAAAATTGTGGTACTTACGTAAGATGGAGTATCCCTCAGCCATTAAATCAATGTCATAAGACCAGTAGTAGCAAAATGAGTGGATTCAGGTACAATGATTCTAAGTGAAATTAGTCACACAGAAAAAGAATCTTATCATAAGATATCACTCATGAAGATCCTGTAAACATGGCTACACTTGAACTGAGTTAGGAAAGAGAACAGAGTCTCACATTTAGAAAACACGCTTATGCCTGTTTAAGGGGGAAGCAGAGGTGGGGTGATGCATAAAACCAGAGTTTGATAAAAGCACAGGAACCGTTCCAAAAACCAACTATGGAATAGACAAGACCTACACCTTCCTCAGTGAAAGTTACTCAAAACCGCATATTTCCCGCAGAGGAATATATCTGACTAGTAAGAAACTTAAAACCTATGTATTGATATGTCACTAAGGGAATCAAGTGTGTCTAGACTGGCATAAACATGTCACCGAGAATCAGCTCAAACCCACTATAAAAGGAATTTCAAAAACAAAACAAAAAAAACAGGAAAATTCTTTACAATTCCTTCAGGGTCTCTGATGAAACCTGGAATGACCCTTTCTACAATGACAGCTGGATGTGGCATAAGGCTGGACACTTGGGACTGAGAAGATTGGTGAGATGGCGTGAGCAAATGCAGACCCTTAAAAGCAATAATGCATGGCACCCATTCCATGGGTCCCAACTCTCCAGGTTGAAGGGAATATTAGTATAGCTATAATATGTATGGGAAACGTAGAGAATGGACACACTGTGAATATGAAAGATTTCTAAAACTCAACAAATAGTCCCTCTCATGGTGCTCTGGTTTGATTTTCCACTGCTTTAGTGTCAATCTCTCAACTTGGAGAGACAGCCCCTTTAACCTCCTGGTTCGCACAGGTTGCCAATTTGGCAGAGGATGAAAGGGAAGAGGGAGAACCAATGAGAGAGTAGCTCTTAGGCATTTGGACGGGCACATGTCACTCTAATTTTCCGGCAGGAAGAAGAATTAACCATAGCCTCAGCCACCAACCAGGAACCAGTATAGGTCCTGAACAAAACATTTGGACTTGCGGTCAGCTCACAAAAAACGAGTTTAATAATAGAGCTCAGGGGCACAGCAATTCACGAACTGGCAGAGTAATAAAAGACAACTATCATCCAAAAATCTGTTGAGGGAAGGCAACGAGGCGTACTTGAAAGCCAGGCAAAATAGCAGGAAACAGATTTCGAGAGGTACGTTGGAATCGCCTTTAAAGCACAGGAAGACGGGCACAACTTCAACAATGGTCCACTTTGCCAAAAAGGGCGTATGCGTTTTCTCCTGAATATATTCAGGAGAAAACACATACGCCCTTTTTGACCAAGCAACCAAGCGGGCAATGCAAATCTGAACTACAAAGAAGTATCACTTCCCACCGGTCAAAAGGGACATCCACAAAATGTGTAAAATTCAGAAAGGCCAGACAGGCCCTGGAGAACAGAGAGGCTTCTTGTGCTGATGCGAGTGATGTATATTGCCATCTGCCTCTCTGGAGGAGTTCATTGTGTTCCCTAAAACAAATAAACAACAGAGCTACAGAGCCAAGGGCACTTCCAGTCTAGGGAATATACATTGGGAAAACTGAAAATCAATATGACAGAGCCACCCCAATATTTAGGGCTTCACTGCTTACAAGAACCTCAACTTGGGTACACCATAAATATCCCAGGAAAGATAAAAATGGTTCAAAACATTGTGGTACTTACGTACGATGGAATATCCCTCACCCATACAATCAATGTCACAAGATCAGTAGCAGCAAAATGGGTGGATTCAGGTACGATGATTCTACGTGAAATAAGTCACACAGAAAAAGAAACTTATCATAAGATATCACTTATGAAGATCCTGTAAACATGGCTACACTTGAACTGAGTTAGGAAAGAGAACAGTGTCTCACATTTAGAAAACACTCTTATGCCTGCTTAAGGGGGAAGGAGAGGTGGGGTGATGCATAAACCAGAGTTTGATATAAGAACAGGTACCGTTCCAAAAACCAACTATGGAATAGACAAGACCTACACCTTCCTCAGTGAAAGGGAATAAAAACCCCATATTTCCCGCAGAGGAATATATCTGACTAGTAAGAATCTTAAAACCTATGTATTGATATGTCTCTGTAAGGGAATCAAGTGTGTCTAGACTGGCATAAACATGGCAGCGAGAATCAGCTCAAACCCACTATAAAAAGGAATTTCAAAAACAAAACAAAAAAACTGGGAAATTCTTTACAATTCCTTCAGGGTCTCTGATGAAACCTGGAATGACCCTATGTACAATGACAGCTGGATGTGGCATAAGGCTGCACACTTGGGACTGAGAGGATTGGTGAGATTGGGTGAGCAAATGCATACCATTTAAAGCATAAATCCCTGGCACCCATTCCATGGGTCCCAACTCTCCAGGTTAAAGGGAATATTACTACAGCTATAACATGTACGGTAAACCTAGAGAACGGACACACTGTGAATACGAAAGGTTTCTAAAACTCAACGAATAGTCCCTCTCCTGGTGCTCTGGTTTGACTTTCCATCTGCTTTACTATCAACCTCCCAACTTGGAGAGACAGACCCTTTAACCTCCTGGTTCGCACAGGTTGCCAATTTGGCAGAGGATGAAAGGGAAGCGGGAGAACCAATGAGAGAGTAGCTGTTAGGCATTTGGATGTGCACATATCACTCTAATTTCCCAGCAGGAAGAAGAATTAACCAACGTCTTAGCCACCCACCGGGAACCAGTATAGGCCCTGAACCAAAATTTTGGACATGCGGTCAGCTCACCAAAAACGAGTTGAAAAATGGAGCTCAGGGGCACAACAATTCACAAACTGGCCGAGTAATAAAGGACAACTATCGTCCAAAAATCTGTTGAGGGAAGGCAACGAGGCGGACTTGAAAGCGAGGCAGAATAGCAAGAAACAGATTTCAAGAGGTACGTTGGAATCGCCTTTAAAGCACAGGAAGAGGGGCACAACTTCGACAATGATGCACTTGGCCAAAATGGGCGTATGCGTTTTCTCCTGAATATATTCAGGAGAAAACGCATACGCCCTTTTTGGCCAAGCAAGCAAGCGGGCAATGCAAATCTGCACTACAAAGAAGTATCACTTCCCACGGGTCAAAAGGGACATCCACAAAATGTGTAAAAACCAGAAAGGCAAGACAGGCCCTGGAGAGCAGGGAGCCTTGTTATGCTGATGGGCGGGATGTAAATTGCCAACTGCCTCTCTGGAGGAGTGCATTGTGTTCCCTAAAACAAGTAAACAACAGAGCTACAGAGCCAAGGGCACTTCCAGTCTAGGGAATATACCTTGGGAAAACTGAAAATCAATAAGACAGAGCCACCCCAAAATATAGGGCTGCACTGCTTACAAGGACCTCAACTTGGATACACGTTAAATATACCATGAAATATAAAAATGGTTCAAAAAATTGTGGTACTTACGTATGATGGAATATCCCTCAGACATGAAATCAATGTTATAAGTCCAGTAGCAGCAAAATGGGTGGATTCAGGTGCGATGATTCTAAGTGAAATAAGTCACACAGAAAAAGAAACTTATCATAAGATATCACTTATGAAGATCCTGTAAACATGGCTACACTTGAACTGAGTTAGGAAAGATCACAGAGTCTCACATTTAGAAAACACTCTTATGCCCTCTTAAGGGGGAAGGAGAGGTGGGGTGATGCATAAAACCAGAGTTTGATATAAGCACAGGTACCGTTCCAAAAACCAACTATGGAATAGACAAGACCTACACCTTCCTCAGTGAAAGGGAATCAAAACCCCATATTTCCCGCAGAGGAATATATCTGACTAGTAAGAATCTTAAAACCTATGTATTGATATGTCTCCATAAGGGAATCAAGTGTGTCTAGACTGGCATAAACATGGCAGCGAGAATCAGCTCAAACCCACTATAAAAAGAATTTCAAAAACAAAAGAAAAAAACTGGGAAATTCTTTACAATTACTTCAGGGTCACTGTTGAAACCTGGAATGACCCTATCTACAATGACAGCTGGATGAGGCATAATGCTGGACACTTGGGGCTGAGAGGATTGGTGAGATTGGGTGAGCAAATGCAGACCCTTTAAAGCAGAAATGCCTGGCACCCATTCCATGGGACCCAACTCTCCAGGTTTAAGGGAATATTACTACAGCTATAACATGTACGGGAAACCTAGAAAACGGACACAATGTGAATACGAAATGTTTCTAAAACTCAACGAATAGTCCCTCTCCTGGTGCTCCTGTTTTACTTTCCATCTGCTTTACTATCAACCTCCCAACTTGGAGAGACAGCCCCTTTAACCTCCTGGTTCGCACAGGTTTCCATTTTGGCAGAGGATGAAAGGGAAGCGGGAGAACCAATGAGAGATTAGCTGTTAGGCATTTGGACGGGCACATATCACTTTAAATTCCCGGCAGGAAGAAGAATTAACCAAAGTATTAGCCACCCACCGGGAACCAGCGTAGGTCCTGAACCAAATTTTTAAACATGCGGTCAGCTCACAAAAACGAGTTGAAAAATGGAGCTCAGGGGCACAGCAATTCACAAACTGGCCGAGTAATAAAGACAACTATCGTCCAAAAATCTGTTGAGGGAAGGCAACGAGGCAGACTTGAAAGCGAGGCAGAATAGCAGGAAACAGATTTCAAGAGGTACGTTGGAATCGCCTTTAAAGCACAGGAAGAGGGGCACAACTTCGACAATGATGCACTTGGCCAAAAAGGGCGTATGCGTTTTCTCCTGAATATATTCAAGAGAAAACGCATACGCCCTTTTTGGCCAAGCAAGCAAGCGGGCAATGCAAATCTGCACTACAAAGAAGTATCACTTCCCACCGGTCAAAAGGGACATCCACAAAATGTGTAAAAACCAGAAAGGCAAGACAGGCCCTGGAGAACAGGGAGCCTTGTTATGCTGATGGGCGGGATGTAACTTGACAACTGCCTCTCTGGAGGACTGCATTGTGTTCCCTAAAACAAATAAACAACAGAGCTACAGAGCCATGGGCACTTCCAGTCTAGGGAATATACCTTGGGAAAACTGAAAATCAGTAAGACAGAGCCACCCCAAAATTTAAGGCTGAACTGCTTACAAGGACCTCAACTTCGGTACACCTTAAATATCCCAGGAAATATAAAAATGCTTCAAAAAATTGTGGTACTTACGTACGATGGAATATCCCTCAGCCATGAAATCAATGTCATAAGACCAGTAGCAGCAAAATGGGTGGATTCAGGTACGATGATTCTAAGTGAAATAAGTCACAGAGAAAAAGAAACTTATCATAAGATATCACTTATGATGATCCTGTAAACATGGCTACACGTGAACTGAGTTAGGAAAGAGAACAGTGTCTCACATTTAGAAAACACTCTTATGCCTGCTTAAGGGGGAAGGAGAGGTGGGGTGATGCATAAAACCAGAGTTTGATATAAGCACAGGTACCGTTCCAAAAACCAACTATGGAATAGACAAGACCTACACCTTCCTCAGTGAAAGGGACTCAAAACCCCATATTTCCCGCAGAGGAATATATCTGACTAGTAAGAATCTTAAAACCTATGTATTGATATGTCTCCGTAAGGGAATCAAGTGTGTCTAGACTGGGATAAATATGGCAGCGAGAATCAGCTCAAACCCACTATAAAAAGGAATTTCAAAAATAAAACAAAAAAACTGGGAAATTCTTTACAATTCCTTCAGGGTCTCTGATGAAACCTGGAATGACCCTATGTACAACGACAGCTGGATGTGGCATAAGGCTGGACACTTGGGTCTGAGACGATTGGTGAGATTGGGTGAGAAAATTCAGACCCTTTGAGTCACAAATGCCTGGCAGACATTCCATGGGTCCCAACTCTCCAGGTTGAAGGGAATATTACTACAGATATAACATGTAAGGGAAAAATAGAGAATGGACAAACTGTGAATATGAAAGGTTTCTAAAACTCAACGAATAGTCCCTCTCCTGTTGCTCCGGTTTGATTTTCCAACTGCTTTTCTATCAATCTCCCAACTTGGAGAAACAGCCCCTTTAACCTCCTGGTTCGCACAGGTTGCCAATTTGGCAGAGGATGAAAGGGAAGAAGGAGAACCAGTGAGAGAGTAGCTCTAAGGCATTTGGACGGGCACATGTCACTCTAGTTTCCCAGCAGGAAGAAGAATTTACCAAAGTCTCAGCCACCCACCGGGAACCAGTATAGGTCCTGAACCACAATTTTGGACTTTCGGTCAGCTCACAAAAAACAAGTTGAAAAATGGAGCTAAGGGGCACAGCAATTCACAAACTGGCAGAGTAATAAAGACAACTATTGTCCAAAAATCTGTTGAGGGAAGGCAACGAGGTGGACTTGAAAGCTAGGCAGAATAGCAGGAAACAGATTTCAAGTGGTACATTGGAATTGACTTTAAAGCACAGGATGAGGGGCACAACTTCAACAATGTTGCACTTGAGCAAAAAGGGCATATGCGTTTTCTCCTGAATATATTCAGGAGAAAATGCATACGCCCTTTTTAGCCAAGCAATCAAGCGGGAAATGCAAATCTGCACTACAAAGAAGTATCACTTCCGACTGTTCAAAAGGGACATCCACAAAATGTGTAAAATCCAGAAAGGCAAGACAGGCCCCGGAGAACAGGGAGGCTAGTTTTGCTGATGGGCGGGTTGTAAACTGCCAACTGCATCTCTGGAGGAGTGCATTGTGTTCCCTAAAACAAGAAAACAACAGAGCTACAGAGCCAAGGGCACTTCCAGTCTAGGGAATATACCTTGGGAAACCTGAAAACCAATAAGACAGATCCACCCCAAAATTTAGGGGTGCACTGCTTAGAAGAACCTAAACTTGGGTACACCTTAAATATCCCAGGAAATATAAAAATGGTTCAAAAATTTGTGGTACTTCCATACGATGGAATATCCCTCAGCCATGCAATCAATGGCATAAGACCAGTAGCAGCAAAATGAGTGGATTGAGGTATGATGCTTCTAAGTGAAATAAGTCACACAGAAAAAGAAACTTATATTAAGATATCACTTATGAAGATCCTATAAACATGGCTACACTTGAACTCAGTTAAGAAAGAGAACAGAGTCTCACCTTTGGAAAACAATCTGATGCCTGCTTAAGGGGGAATGAGAGGTGGGGTGATGCATAAAACCAGAGTTTGATATAAGCACAGGTACCGTTCCAAACACAAACTATGGAATAGACAAGACCTACTCCTTCGTCAATGAAAGGGACCCGAGGCATCTGTGAGTAACCGTGAGCTGAGCCCCAGGCCAGCTGCTGTTGAACTTTTCCTACCCTTCCCAGGTAAAACACCTGAATATGTACAAGGGCTTGAAAGCCTAGAGGAAGGGGCGTGGAGCCACACCAGCGACAGCACACAGGCCAACTTGGTGCCTGCAGGCCAGCGAGTATGGTCCTGGCCCTGGGCGCTCTTCTGGAAGCTTTCCATTGCCCTGCCTGAGATACCCCTCCTGTCCCGGCACCCACTGCTTTTTTCCTTCCTCACCTCTGTCCGGAGAGAAATTCCAGCGGAAGGTATGGGTGACACATCCTCTTCATTACAGGTGGAAGCCTGGCAACTCCTGCAGAAAGTCCAGCAGAGACCCACTCACACCGGGCCACCCACAAAGCCGTGGCCCCTCACTCCCTCCCACCAGCACAGCCCCGACACTGCTGACGGGGCAGAGAATATGGAGTCAGGCACAGCTTCAGGGGCTATTGCTGCCTGCAGCGCTGTTTATATTGACCTCAACCCAGGCACACCTGGGGAGGGCCGGCCGGCAGGGTCAGGCTACCCAGGTCAGCTAAACCTCAGCCCTTAGGGAATCACATTGTTGAAAATGGACCTCGCTAAGGCAGAATAGAAGCCAAGGAATAAAAGGACACAATGCCATTTGTAGCACCGTAGGTGTGTCTAGAGGTAAGCACGTGAGTTGTTGTAAGTCAGAAAGTGAAAGACACATATCATATCATATCTCTTATAGGTGTGACCGAAAAATGGATACCAGGGCAGATATTTCCACGGAGATGGGCAATCAGAGATTCATTCAACAAACTTATGGTTCACCAATGGAAAGGTGTGAGGATTGGTTTCATTATGATATTGGGGTTAACAGACATATACAAACACAGGTGACATATAGAATCACCAAAGACCTACAGAATACCAAGAGAAGACTACTCAACATTCTGTCATAAGGTACATGGGAAAAGGATCCCAGGAAGAACAGACATATGTGTATGTGTAAAAGAACCACATCTTCCACACCTACAACAAGCCAAACATTGTAATCAAATTTGCTGTAATAAAAAATAAAAAATTAAATTAAAAACACGAACAAGAAGTAGTGAGACAAACTTGAGGGGCTTTCTCCTGGCACATTCCATTCTAAATTCCAATCTAGAACACGACTTCCATTGAGGCTCTGTTGCCCCAGTAACCAGATTTGGTAAGGGAGACCTGCTGCCACCTTGTGGCCGTTTCACACAACAGCAGCTTTAATCCCAGCGCTAATGGTCAGTTGATATTCAAAATCATTGCAGGCCTGTAAATGACACCTGCCCTGAAAACAAATCCTGGGTTCATATATCGACCAAAAAATTCAAAGGACGTCCATATTTCAAAACGACAGTTTCAAAAGGCATATTTTACTCACATTAGTGTTCTGCTTCTTTTTCTTTCTTTCTTTTTTTGTTAAAAAAACGGGAATGGCAAAAAGCATCCCTCAGAATGGGCGAAAATATTTGCAAACGAATCAATGGACAAAAGTTTAATCTCCAATATATATAAAGAGCTCATGCAGCTTAATATTAAAAAAACAAACAACCCAATACAAAAATGGGCAGAAGATCTAAAGAGACGTTTCTTCAAAGAAGACACAGAGATGGCCAAGACGCACATGAAAAGCTGCTCAACATCACTAATTATTAGAGAAATGCAAATCAAAACTACAATGAGGTATCACCTCACACCTGTTACAATTGGCATCATCAGAAAATCTACAAACAACGAATTCTGGGGAGGGTGTGGACAAAAGGATCCCTCTTCCACTAGTGGTGGAAATGTAAATTGATACAGTCACGATGGAGAACAGTATGGAGTTTCCTTAAAAAAACTAGAAATAGAATTACCATATGATCCAGCAATCCCACTTCTGGGCATATACCCAGATAAAACCATAAATCAAAAAGGCACATTCACCACAATGCTCATTTCAGCACTATTTACGATAGCCAGGTAATGGAAGCAACCTAAATACCCACAGACAGACGAATGGATAAAGATGTGGTACATATATAAAATGGAATATTACTCAGCCATAAGAAGGAATGAAACTGGGTCATTTGTAGAGACGTCGATGGATCTAGAGACTGTCATACAGAATGAAGTAAGTCAGAAAGAGACAAACAAATATTGTATATTAATGCATATATGTGGAACCTAGAAAAATGGTACAGATGAACTGGTTTGCAGGGAAGAAATAGAGACACAGAGGTAGAGAACACACGTATGGACACCAAGTGTGGGAAGCCACGGGGAGGTGGTGTTGGGGTGAGTTGGGAGATTGGGATTGACCTGTATACATGTATATGCATAAAATACATAACTAATAATAACCTGCTGTATAAAAAATAAATAAAATTAAATTTCAAAATTTTAAAAAATAAAATTTAAAAATAAAACAGAAAAAAGTTCTTCCCTTCACACAGATGTATTTATATGAATTAATTATTTCCATGCTTATATCTATAAATACATAAAAGAGGAATAAAATCTAACTTGAACCAAAAAAGAAAAAAAAAACCTGAACCCACGAGTTAGACAGAGGAAAACACAATCAGGGCACTTGCTCCATCGGTAAACAATTCTGAAATTGGTCAGAGGTGGGGAATCATCTCCCATAGAGCCAGCAGCTCACTCCTACGCAAGGAGCGTCCTCATTGCAAAGCGGGGGGCCATGCCGAGGCATCTGTGAGTAACCGTGAGCTGAGCCCCAGGCCAGCTGCTGTTGAACTTTTCCCACCCTTCCCAGGTAAAACACCTGAATATGTACAAGGGCTTGAAAGCCTAGAGGAAGGGCCGTGGAGCCACACCAGCGACAGCACGCAGGCCAACTTGGTGCCTGCAGGCCAGTCAGGATGGTCCTGGCCCTGGGCGCTCTTCTGGAAGCTTTCCATTGCCCTGCCTGAGATACCCCTCCTGTCCCGGCCCCCACTGCTTTTTTCCTTCCTCACCTCTGTCCGGAGAGAAATTCCAGCGGAAGGTATGGGTGACACATCCTCTTCATTACAGGTGGAAGCCTGGCAACTCCTGCAGAAAGTCCAGCAGAGACCCACTCACACCGGGCCACCCACAAAGCCGTGGCCCCTCACTCCCTCCCACCAGCACAGCCCCGACACTGCTGACGGGGCAGAGAATATGGAGTCAGGCACAGCTTCAGGGGCTATTGCTGCCTGCAGCGCTGTTTATATTGACCTCAACCCAGGCACACCTGGGGAGGGCCGGCCGGCAGGGTCAGGCTACCCAGGTCAGCTAAACCTCAGCCCTTAGGGAATCACATTGTTGAAAATGGACCTCGCTAAGGCAGAATAGAAGCCAAGGAATAAAAGGACACAATGCCATTTGTAGCACCGTAGGTGTGTCTAGAGGTAAGCACGTGAGTTGTTGTAAGTCAGAAAGTGAAAGACACATATCATATCATATCTCTTATAGGTGTGACCGAAAAATGGATACCAGGGCAGATATTTCCACGGAGATGGGCAATCAGAGATTCATTCAACAAACTTATGGTTCACCAATGGAAAGGTGTGAGGATTGGTTTCATTATGATATTGGGGTTAACAGACATATACAAACACAGGTGACATATAGAATCACCAAAGACCTACAGAATACCAAGAGAAGACTACTCAACATTCTGTCATAAGGTACATGGGAAAAGGATCCCAGGAAGAACAGACATATGTGTATGTGTAAAAGAACCACATCTTCCACACCTACAACAAGCCAAACATTGTAATCAAATTTGCTGTAATAAAAAATAAAAAATTAAATTAAAAACACGAACAAGAAGTAGTGAGACAAACTTGAGGGGCTTTCTCCTGGCACATTCCATTCTAAATTCCAATCTAGAACACGACTTCCATTGAGGCTCTGTTGCCCCAGTAACCAGATTTGGTAAGGGAGACCTGCTGCCACCTTGTGGCCGTTTCACACAACAGCAGCTTTAATCCCAGCGCTAATGGTCAGTTGATATTCAAAATCATTGCAGGCCTGTAAATGACACCTGCCCTGAAAACAAATCCTGGGTTCATATATCGACCAAAAAATTCAAAGGACGTCCATATTTCAAAACGACAGTTTCAAAAGGCATATTTTACTCACATTAGTGTTCTGCTTCTTTTTCTTTCTTTCTTTTTTTGTTAAAAAAACGGGAATGGCAAAAAGCATCCCTCAGAATGGGCGAAAATATTTGCAAACGAATCAATGGACAAAAGTTTAATCTCCAATATATATAAAGAGCTCATGCAGCTTAATATTAAAAAAACAAACAACCCAATACAAAAATGGGCAGAAGATCTAAAGAGACGTTTCTTCAAAGAAGACACAGAGATGGCCAAGACGCACATGAAAAGCTGCTCAACATCACTAATTATTAGAGAAATGCAAATCAAAACTACAATGAGGTATCACCTCACACCTGTTACAATTGGCATCATCAGAAAATCTACAAACAACGAATTCTGGGGAGGGTGTGGACAAAAGGATCCCTCTTCCACTAGTGGTGGAAATGTAAATTGATACAGTCACGATGGAGAACAGTATGGAGTTTCCTTAAAAAAACTAGAAATAGAATTACCATATGATCCAGCAATCCCACTTCTGGGCATATACCCAGATAAAACCATAAATCAAAAAGGCACATTCACCACAATGCTCATTTCAGCACTATTTACGATAGCCAGGTAATGGAAGCAACCTAAATACCCACAGACAGACGAATGGATAAAGATGTGGTACATATATAAAATGGAATATTACTCAGCCATAAGAAGGAATGAAACTGGGTCATTTGTAGAGACGTCGATGGATCTAGAGACTGTCATACAGAATGAAGTAAGTCAGAAAGAGACAAACAAATATTGTATATTAATGCATATATGTGGAACCTAGAAAAATGGTACAGATGAACTGGTTTGCAGGGAAGAAATAGAGACACAGAGGTAGAGAACACACGTATGGACACCAAGTGTGGGAAGCCACGGGGAGGTGGTGTTGGGGTGAGTTGGGAGATTGGGATTGACCTGTATACATGTATATGCATAAAATACATAACTAATAATAACCTGCTGTATAAAAAATAAATAAAATTAAATTTCAAAATTTTAAAAAATAAAATTTAAAAATAAAACAGAAAAAAGTTCTTCCCTTCACACAGATGTATTTATATGAATTAATTATTTCCATGCTTATATCTATAAATACATAAAAGAGGAATAAAATCTAACTTGAACCAAAAAAGAAAAAAAAAACCTGAACCCACGAGTTAGACAGAGGAAAACACAATCAGGGCACTTGCTCCATCGGTAAACAATTCTGAAATTGGTCAGAGGTGGGGAATCATCTCCCATAGAGCCAGCAGCTCACTCCTACGCAAGGAGCGTCCTCATTGCAAAGCGGGGGGCCATGCCGAGGCATCTGTGAGTAACCGTGAGCTGAGCCCCAGGCCAGCTGCTGTTGAACTTTTCCCACCCTTCCCAGGTAAAACACCTGAATATGTACAAGGGCTTGAAAGCCTAGAGGAAGGGCCGTGGAGCCACACCAGCGACAGCACGCAGGCCAACTTGGTGCCTGCAGGCCAGTCAGGATGGTCCTGGCCCTGGGCGCTCTTCTGGAAGCTTTCCATTGCCCTGCCTGAGATACCCCTCCTGTCCCGGCCCCCACTGCTTTTTTCCTTCCTCACCTCTGTCCGGAGAGAAATTCCAGCGGAAGGTATGGGTGACACATCCTCTTCATTACAGGTGGAAGCCTGGCAACTCCTGCAGAAAGTCCAGCAGAGACCCACTCACACCGGGCCACCCACAAAGCCGTGGCCCCTCACTCCCTCCCACCAGCACAGCCCCGACACTGCTGACGGGGCAGAGAATATGGAGTCAGGCACAGCTTCAGGGGCTATTGCTGCCTGCAGCGCTGTTTATATTGACCTCAACCCAGGCACACCTGGGGAGGGCCGGCCGGCAGGGTCAGGCTACCCAGGTCAGCTAAACCTCAGCCCTTAGGGAATCACATTGTTGAAAATGGACCTCGCTAAGGCAGAATAGAAGCCAAGGAATAAAAGGACACAATGCCATTTGTAGCACCGTAGGTGTGTCTAGAGGTAAGCACGTGAGTTGTTGTAAGTCAGAAAGTGAAAGACACATATCATATCATATCTCTTATAGGTGTGACCGAAAAATGGATACCAGGGCAGATATTTCCACGGAGATGGGCAATCAGAGATTCATTCAACAAACTTATGGTTCACCAATGGAAAGGTGTGAGGATTGGTTTCATTATGATATTGGGGTTAACAGACATATACAAACACAGGTGACATATAGAATCACCAAAGACCTACAGAATACCAAGAGAAGACTACTCAACATTCTGTCATAAGGTACATGGGAAAAGGATCCCAGGAAGAACAGACATATGTGTATGTGTAAAAGAACCACATCTTCCACACCTACAACAAGCCAAACATTGTAATCAAATTTGCTGTAATAAAAAATAAAAAAAATAAATTAAAAACACGAACAAGAAGTAGTGAGACAAACTTGAGGGGCTTTCTCCTGGCACATTCCATTCTAAATTCCAATCTAGAACACGACTTCCATTGAGGCTCTGTTGCCCCAGTAACCAGATTTGGTAAGGGAGACCTGCTGCCACCTTGTGGCCGTTTCACACAACAGCAGCTTTAATCCCAGGGCTAATGGTCAGTTGATATTCAAAATCATTGCAGGCCTGTAAATGACACCTGCCCTGAAAACAAATCCTGGGTTCATATATCGACCAAAAAATTCAAAGGACGTCCATATTTCAAAACGACAGTTTCAAAAGGCATATTTTACACACATTAGTGTTCTGCTTCTTTTTCTTTCTTTCTTTTTTTGTTAAAAATACGGGAATGGCAAAAAGCATCCCTCAGAATGGGCGAAAATATTTGCAAACGAATCAATGGACAAAGGTTTAATCTCCAATATATATAAAGAGCTCATGCAGCTTAATATTAAAAAAACAAACAACCCAATACAAAAATGGGCAGAAGATCTAAAGAGACGTTTCTTCAAAGAAGACACAGAGATGGCCAAGACGCACATGAAAAGCTGCTCAACATCACTAATTATTAGAGAAATGCAAATCAAAACTACAATGAGGTATCACCTCACACCTGTTACAACTGACATCATCAGAAAATCTACAAACAACGAATTCTGGGGAGGGTGTGGACAAAAGGATCCCTCTTCCACTAGTGGTGGAAATGTAAATTGATACAGTCACGATGG
The DNA here is from genome assembly GCF_949752795.1 of Hyperoodon ampullatus. NCBI lineage: Eukaryota > Metazoa > Chordata > Mammalia > Artiodactyla > Ziphiidae > Hyperoodon > Hyperoodon ampullatus. The sequence continues at coordinate 51,758 of NW_027640847.1, read as the reverse complement.
AGAACAGTATGGAGTTTCCTTAAAAAAACTAGAAATAGAATTACCATATGATCCAGCAATCCCACTTCTGGGCATATACCCAGAGAAAACCATAAATCAAAAAGGCACATTCACCACAATGCTCATTTCAGCACTATTTACGATAGCCAGGTAATGGAAGCAACCTAAATACCCACAGACAGACGAATGGATAAAGATGTGGTACATATATAAAATGGAATATTACTCAGCCATAAGAAGGAATGAAACTGGGTCATTTGTAGAGACGTCGATGGATCTAGAGACTGTCATACAGAATGAAGTAAGTCAGAAAGAGAAAAACAAATATTGTATATTAATGCATATATGTGGAACCTAGAAAAATGGTACAGATGAACTGGTTTGCAGGGAAGAAATACAGACACAGAGGTAGAGAACCCACGTATGGACTCCAAGTGTGGGAAGCCACGGGGAGGTGGTGTTGGGGTGAGTTGGGAGATTGGGATTGACCTGTATACATGTATATGCATAAAATACATAACTAATAATAATCTGCTGTATAAAAAATAAATAAAATTAAATTTCAAAATTTTAAAAAATAAAATTTAAAAATAAAACAGAAAAAAGTTCTTCCCTTCACACAGATGTATTTATATGAATGAATTATTTCCATGCTTATATCTATAAATACATAAAAGAGGAATAAAATCTAACTTGAACCAAAAAAGAAAAAAAAAAAAACCTGAACCCACGAGTTAGACAGAGGAAAACACAATCAGGGCACTTGCTCCATCGGTAAACACTTCTGAAATTGGTCAGAGGTGGGGAATCATCTCCCATAGAGCCAGCAGCCCACTCCTACGCAAGGAGCGTCCTCATTGCAAAGCGGGGGGCCATGCCGAGGCATCTGTGAGTAACCGTGAGCTGAGCCCCAGGCCAGCTGCTGTTGAACTTTTCCCACCCTTCCCAGGTAAAACACCTGAATATGTACAAGGGCTTGAAAGCCTAGAGGAAGGGCCGTGGAGCCACACCAGCGACAGCACGCAAGCCAACTTGGTGCCTGCAGGCCAGTCAGGATGCTCCTGGCCCTGGGCGCTCTTCTGGAAGCTTTCCATTGTCCTGCCTGAGATACCCCTCCTGTCCCGGCCCCCACTGCTTTTTTCCTTCCTCACCTCTGTCCGGAGAGAAATTCCAGCAGAATGTATGGGTGACACATCCTCTTCATTACAGGTGGAAGCCTGGCAACTCCTGCAGAAAGTCCAGCAGAGACCCACTCACACCGGGCCACCCACAAAGCCGTGGCCCTTCACTCCCTCCCACCAGCACAGCCCCGACACTGCTGACGGGGCAGAGAATATGGAGTCAGGCACAGCTTCAGGGGCTATTGCTGCCTGCAGCACTGTTTATATTGACCTCAACCCAGGCACACCTGGGGAGGGCCGGCCGGCAGGGTCAGGCTACCCAGGTCAGCTAATCCTCAGCCCTCAGGGAATCACATTGTTGAAAATGGACCTCGCTAAGGCAGAATAGAAGCCAAGGAATAAAAGGACACAATGCCATTTGTAGCACCGTAGGTGTGTCTAGAGGTAAGCACGTGAGTTGTTGTAAGTCAGAAAGTGAAAGACACATATCATATCATATCTCTTATAGGTGTGACCGAAAAATGGATACCAGGGCAGATATTTCCACGGAGAAGGGCAATCACAGATTCATTCAACAAACTTATGGTTCACCAATGGAAAGGTGTGAGGATTGGTTTCATTATGATATTGGGGTTAACAGACCTATACAAACACAGGTGACATATACAATCACCAAAGACCTACAGAATACCAAGAGAAGACTACTCAACATTCTGTCATAAGGTACATGGGAAAAGGATCCCAGGAAGAACAGACATATGTGTATGTGTAAAAGAACCACATCTTCCACACCTACAACAAGCCAAACATTGTAATCAAATTTGCTGTAATAAAAAATAAAAAATTAAATTAAAAACATGAACAAGAAGTAGTGAGACAAACTTGAGGGGCTTTCTCCTGGCACATTCCATTCTAAATTCCAATCTAGAACACGACTTCCATTGAGGCTCTGTTGCCCCAGTAACCAGATTTGGTAAGGGAGACCTGCTGCCACCTTGTGGCCGTTTCACACAACAGCAGCTTTAATCCCAGCGCTAATGGTCAGTTGATATTCAAAATCATTGCAGGCCTGTAAATGACACCTGCCCTGAAAACAAATCCTGGGTTCATATATCGACCAAAAAATTCAAAGGACGTCCATATTTCAAAACGACAGTTTCAAAAGGCATATTTTACACACATTAGTGTTCTGCTTCTTTTCCTTTCTTTCTTTTTTTGTTAAAAAAATGGGAATGGCAAAAAGCATCCCTCAGAATGGGCGAAAATATTTGCAAACGAATCAATGGACAAAAGTTTAATCTCCAATATATATAAAGAGCTCATGCAGCTTAATATTAAAAAAACAAACAACCCAATACAAAAATGGGCAGAAGATCTAAAGAGACGTTTCTTCAAAGAAGACACAGAGATGGCCAAGACGCACATGAAAAGCTGCTCAACATCACTAATTATTAGAGAAATGCAAATCAAAACTACAATGAGGTATCACCTCACACCTGTTACAATTGGCATCATCAGAAAATCTACAAACAACGAATTCTGGGGAGGGTATGGACAAAAGGATCCCTCTTCCACTAGTGGTGGAAATGTAAATTGATACAGTCACGATGGAGAACAGTATGGAGTTTCCTTAAAAAAACTAGAAATAGAATTACCATATGATCCAGCAATCCCACTTCTGGGCATATACCCAGAGAAAACCATAAATCAAAAAGGCACATTCACCACAATGCTCATTTCAGCACTATTTATGATAGCCAGGTAATGGAAGCAACCTAAATACCCACAGACAGACGAATGGATAAAGATGTGGTACATATATAAAATGGAATATTACTCAGCCATAAGAAGGAATGAAACTGGGTCATTTGTAGAGACGTCGATGGATCTAGAGACTGTCATACAGAATGAAGTAAGTCAGAAAGAGAAAAACAAATATTGTATATTAATGCATATATGTGGAACCTAGAACAATGGTACAGATGAACTGGTTTGCAGGGAAGAAATAGAGACACAGAGGTAGAGAACACACGTATGGACACCAAGTGTGGGAAGCCATGGGGAGGTGGTGTTGGGGTGAGTTGGGAGATTGGGATTGACCTGTATACATGTATATGCATAAAATACATAACTAATAATAACCTGCTGTATAAAAAATAAATAAAATTAAATTTCAAAATTTTAAAAAATAAAATTTAAAAATAAAACAGAAAAAAGTTCTTCCCTTCACACAGATGTATTTATATGAATGAATTATTCCCATGCTTATATCTATAAATACATAAAAGAGGAATAAAATCTAACTTGAACCAAAAAAGAAAAAAAAAAACCTGAACCCACGAGTTAGACAGAGGAAAACACAATCAGGGCACTTGCTCCATTGGTAAACAATTCTGAAATTGGTCAGAGGTGGGGAATCATCTCCCATAGAGCTAGCAGCCCACTCCTAGGCAAGGAGCGTCCTCATTGCAAAGCGGGGGGCCATGCCGAGGCATCTGTGAGTAACCGTGAGCTGAGCCCCAGGCCAGCTGCTGTTGAACTTTTCCCACCCTTCCCAGGTAAAACACCTGAATATGTACAAGGGCTTGAAAGCCTAGAGGAAGGGCCGTGGAGCCACGCCAGCGACAGCCGCAGGCCAACTTGGTGCCTGCAGGCCAGTCAGGATGGTCCTGGCCCTGGGCGGTCTTCTGGAAGCTTTCCATTGCCCTGCCTGAGATACCCCTCCTGTCCCGGCCCCCACTGCTTTTTTCCTTCCTCACCTCTGTCCGGAGAGAAATTCCAGCGGAAGGTATGGGTGACACATCCTCTTCATTACAGGTGGAATCCTGGCAACTCCTGCAGAAAGTCCAGCAGAGACCCACTCACACCGGGCCACCCACAAAGCCGTGGCCCCTCACTCCCCCCACCAGCACAGCCCCGACACTGCTGACGGGGCAGAGAATATGGAGTCAGGCACAGCTTCAGGGGCTATTGCTGCCTGCAGCGCTGTTTATATTGACCTCAACCCAGGCACACCTGGGGAGGGCCGGACGGCAGGGTCAGGCTACCCAGGTCAGCTAATCCTCAGCCATCAGGGAATCACATTGTTGAAAATGGACGTCGCTAAGGCAGAATAGAAGCCAAGGAATAAAAGGACACAATGCCATTTGTAGCACCGTAGGTGTGTCTAGAGGTAAGCACGTGAGTTGTTGTAAGTCAGAAAGTGAAAGACACATATCATATCATATCTCTTATAGGTGTGACCGAAAAATGGATACCAGGGCAGATATTTCCACGGAGAAGGGCAATCACAGATTCATTCAACAAACTTATGGTTCACCAATGGAAAGGTGTGAGGATTAGTTTCATTATGATATTGGGGTTAACAGACATATACAAACACAGGTGACATATAGAATCACCAAAGACCTACAGAATACCAAGAGAAGACTACTCAACATTCTGTCATAAGGTACATGGGAAAAGGATCCCAGGAAGAACAGACATATGTGTATGTGTAAAAGAACCACATCTTCCACACCTACAACAAGCCAAACATTGTAATCAAATTTGCTGTAATAAAAAATAAAAAATTAAATTAAAAACACGAACAAGAAGTAGTGAGGCAAACTTGAGGGGCTTTCTCCTGGCACATTCCATTCTAAATTCCAATCTAGAACACGACTTCCATTGAGGCTCTGTTGCCCCAGTAACCAGATTTGGTAAGGGAGACCTGCTGCCACCTTGTGGCCGTTTCACACAACAGCAGCTTTAATCCCAGCGCTAATGGTCAGTTGATATTCAAAATCATTGCAGGCCTGTAAATGACACCTGCCCTGAAAACAAATCCTGGGTTCATATATCGACCAAAAAATTCAAAGGACGTCCATATTTCAAAACGACAGTTTCAAAAGGCATATTTTACACACATTAGTGTTCTGCTTCTTTTCCTTTCTTTCTTTTTTTGTTAAAAAAACGGGAATGGCAAAAAGCATCCCTCAGAATGGGCGAAAATATTTGCAAACGAATCAATGGACAAAAGTTTAATCTCCAATATATATAAAGAGCTCATGCAGCTTAATATTAACAAAAACAAACAACCCAATACAAAAATGGGCAGAAGATCTAAAGAGACGTTTCTTCAAAGAAGACACAGAGATGGCCAAGACGCACATGAAAAGCTGCTCAACATCACTAATTATTAGAGAAATGCAAATCAAAACTACAATGAGGTATCACCTCACACCTGTTAGAATCGGCATCATCAGAAAATCTACAAGGAACGAATTCTGGGGAGGGTGTGGACAAAAGGATCCCTCTTCCACTAGTGGTGGAAATGTAAATTGATACAGTCACGATGGAGAACAGTATGGAGTTTCCTTAAAAAAACTAGAAATAGAATTACCATATGATTCAGCAATCCCACTTCTGGGCATATACCCAGAGAAAACCATAAATCAAAAAGGCACATTCAGCACAATGCTCATTTCAGCACTATTTACGATAGCCAGGTAATGGAAGCAACCTAAATACCCACAGACAGACGAATGGATAAAGATGTGGTACATATATAAAATGGAATATTACTCAGCCATAAGAAGGAATGAAACTGGGTCATTTGTAGAGACGTCGATGGATCTAGAGACTGTCATACAGAATGAAGTAAGTCAGAAAGAGACAAACAAATATTGTATATTAATGCATATATGTGGAACCTAGAAAAATGGTACAGATGAACTGGTTTGCAGGGAAGAAATAGAGACACAGAGGTAGAGAACACACGTATGGACACCAAGTGTGGGAAGCCATGGGGAGGTGGTGTTGGGGTGAGTTGGGAGATTGGGATTGACCTGTATACATGTATATGCATAAAATACATAACTAATAATAACCTGCTGTATAAAAAATAAATAAAATTAAATTTCAAAATTTTAAACAATAAAATTTAAAAATAAAACAGAAAAAAGTTCTTCCCTTCACACAGATGTATTTATATGAATGAATTATTTCCATGCTTATATCTATAAATACATAAAAGAGGAATAAAATCTAACTTGAACCAGAAAAGAAAAAAAAAAAACCTGAACACACGAGTTAGACAGAGGAAAACACAATCAGGGCACTTGCTCCATCGGTAAACAATTCTGAAATTGGTCAGAGGTGGGGAATCATCTCCCATAGAGCCAGCAGCCCACTCCTACGCAAGGATCGTCCTCATTGCAAAGCGGGGGGCCATGCCGAGGCATCTGTGAGTAACCGTGAGCTGAGCCCCAGGCCAGCTGCTGTTGAACTTTTCCCACCCTTCCCAGGTAAAACACCTGAATATGTACAAGGGCTTGAAAGCCTAGAGGAAGGGCCGTGGAGCCACACCGGTGACAGCACGCAGGCCAACTTGGTGCCTGCAGGCCAGTCAGGATGGTCCTGGCCCTGGGCGCTCTTCTGGAAGCTTTCCATTGCCCTGCCTGAGATACCCCTCCTGTCCCGGCCCCCACTGCTTTTTTCCTTCCTCACCTCTGTCCGGAGAGAAATTCCAGCGGAATGTATGGGTGACACATCCTCTTCATTACAGGTGGAAGCCTGGCAACTCCTGCAGAAAGTCCAGCAGAGACCCACTCACACAGGGCCACCCACAAAGCCGTGGCCCTTCACTCCCTCCCACCAGCACAGCCCCGACACTGCTGACGGGGCAGAGAATATGGAGTCAGGCACAGCTTCAGGGGCTATTGCTGCCTGCAGCGCTGTTTATATTGACCTCAACCCAGGCACACCTGGGGAGGGCCGGCCGGCAGGGTCAGGCTACCCAGGTCAGCTAATCCTCAGCCCTCAGGGAATCACATTGTTGAAAATGGACCTCGCTAAGGCAGAATAGAAGCCAAGGAATAAAAGGACACAATGCCATTTGTAGCACCGTAGGTGTGTCTAGAGGTAAGCACGTGAGTTGTTGTAAGTCAGAAAGTGAAAGACACATATCATATCATATCTCTTATAGGTGTGACCGAAAAATGGATACCAGGGCAGATATTTCCACGGAGAAGGGCAATCAGAGATTCATTCAACAAACTTATGGTTCACCAATGGAAAGGTGTGAGGATTGGTTCCATTATGATATTGGGGTTAACAGACATATACAAACACAGGTGACATATATAATCACCAAAGACCTACAGAATACCAAGAGAAGACTACTCAACATTCTGTCATAAGGTACATGGGAAAAGGATCCCAGGAAGAACAGACATATGTGTATGTGTAAAAGAACCACATCTTCCACACCTACAACAAGCCAAACATTGTAATCAAATTTGCTGTAATAAAAAATAAAAAATTAAATTAAAAACACGAACAAGAAGTAGTGAGACAAACTTGAGGGGCTTTCTCCTGGCACATTCCATTCTAAATTCCAATCTAGAACACGACTTCCATTGAGGCTCTGTTGCCCCAGTAACCAGATTTGGTAAGGGAGACCTGCTGCCACCTTGTGGCCGTTTCACACAACAGCAGCTTTAATCCCAGCGCTAATGGTCAGTTGATATTCAAAATCATTGCAGGCCTGTAAATGACACCTGCCCTGAAAACAAATCCTGGGTTCATATATCGACCAAAAAATTCAAAGGACGTCCATATTTCAAAACGACAGTTTCAAAAGGCATATTTTACACACATTAGTGTTCTGCTTCTTTTTCTTTCTTTCTTTTTTTGTTTAAAAAACGGGAATGGCAAAATGCATCCCTCAGAATGGGCGAAAATATTTGCAAACGAATCAATGGACAAAGGTTTAATCTCCAATATATATAAAGAGCTCATGCAGCTTAATATTAAAAAAACAAACAACCCAATACAAAAATGGGCAGAAGATCTAAAGAGACGTTTCTTCAAAGAAGACACAGAGATGGCCAAGACACACATGAAAAGCTGCTCAACATCACTAATTATTAGAGAAATGCAAATCAAATCTACAATGAGGTATCACCTCACACCTGTTAGAATCGGCATCATCAGAAAATCTACAAACAACAAATTCTGGGGAGGGTGTGGACAAAAGGATCCCTCTTCCACTAGTGGTGGAAATGTAAATTGATACAGTCACGATGGAGAACAGTATGGAGTTTCCTTAAAAAAACTAGAAATAGAATTACCATATGATTCAGCAATCCCTCTTCTGGGCATATACCCAGAGAAAACCATAAATCAAAAAGGCACATTCACCACAATGCTCATTTCAGCACTATTTACGATAGCCAGGTAATGGAAGCAACCTAAATACCCACAGACAGACGAATGGATAAAGATGTGGTACATATATAAAATGGAATATTACTCAACCATAAGAAGGAATGAAACTGGGTCATTTGTAGAGACGTCGATGGATCTAGAGACTGTCATACAGAATGAAGTAAGTCAGAAAGAGACAAACAAATATTGTATATTAATGCATATATGTGGAACCTAGAAAAATGGTACAGATGAACTGGTTTGCAGGGAAGAAATAGAGACACAGAGGTAGAGAACACACGTATGGACACCAAGTGTGGGAAGCCATGGGGAGGTGGTGTTGGGGTGAGTTGGGAGATTGGGATTGACCTGTATACATGTATATGCATAAAATACATTACTAATAGTAACCTGCTGTATAAAAAATAAATAAAATTAAATTTCAAAATTTTAAGCAATAAAATTTAAAAATAAAACAGAAAAAAGTTCTTCCCTTCACACAGATGTATTTATATGAATGAATTATTTCCATGCTTATATCTATAAATACATAACAGAGGAATAAAATCTAACTTGAACCAGAAAAGAAAAAAAAACCTGAACACACGAGTTAGACAGAGGAAAACACAATCAGGGCACTTGCTCCATCGGTAAACAATTCTGAAATTGGTCAGAGGTGGGGAATCATCTCCCATAGAGCCAGCAGCCCACTCCTACGCAAGGATCGTCCTCATTGCAAAGCGGAGGGCCATGCCGAGGCATCTGTGAGTAACCGTGAGCTGAGCCCCAGGCCAGCTGCTGTTGAACTTTTCCCACCCTTCCCAGGTAAAACACCTGAATATGTACAAGGGCTTGAAAGCCTAGAGGAAGGGCCGTGGAGCCACACCAGTGACAGCACGCAGGCCAACTTGGTGCCTGCAGGCCAGTCAGGATGCTCCTGGCCCTGGGCGCTCTTCTGGAAGCTTTCCATTGTCCTGCCTGAGATACCCCTCCTGTCCCGGCCCCCGCTGCTTTTTTCCTTCCTCACCTCTGTCCGGAGAGAAATTCCAGCGGAAGGTATGGGTGACACATCCTCTTCATTACAGGTGGAAGCCTGGCAACTCCTGCAGAAAGTCCAGCAGAGACCCACTCACACCGGGCCACCCACAAAGCCGTGGCCCCTCACTCCCTCCCACCAGCACAGCCCCGACACTGCTGACGGGGCAGAGAATATGGAGTCAGGCACAGCTTCAGGGGCTATTGCTGCCTGCAGCACTGTTTATATTGACCTCAACCCAGGCACACCTGGGGAGGGCCGGCCGGCAGGGTCAGGCTACCCAGGTCAGCTAATCCTCAGCCCTCAGGGAATCACATTGTTGAAAATGGACCTCGCTAAGGCAGAATAGAAGCCAAGGAATAAAAGGACACAATGCCATTTGTAGCACCGTAGGTGTGTCTAGAGGTAAGCACGTGAGTTGTTGTAAGTCAGAAAGTGAAAGACACATATCATATCATATCTCTTATAGGTGTGACCGAAAAATGGATACCAGGGCAGATATTTCCACGGAGAAGGGCAATCACAGATTCATTCAACAAACTTATGGTTCACCAATGGAAAGGTGTGAGGATTGGTTTCATTATGATATTGGGGTTAACAGACATATACAAACACAGGTGACATATATAATCACCAAAGACCTCCAGAATACCAAGAGAAGACTACTCAACATTCTGTCATAAGGTACATGGGAAAAGGATCCCAGGAAGAGTAGACATATGTGTATGTGTAAAAGAACCACATCTTCCACACCTACAACAAGCCAAACATTGTAATCAAATTTGCTGTAATAAAAAATAAAAAATTAAATTAAAAACACGAACAAGAAGTAGTGAGGCAAACTTGAGGGGCTTTCTCCTGGCACATTCCATTCTAAATTCCAATCTAGAACACGACTTCCATTGAGGCTCTGTTGCCCCAGTAACCAGATTTGGTAAGGGAGACCTGCTGCCACCTTGTGGCCGTTTCACACAACAGCAGCTTTAATCCCAGCGCTAATGGTCAGTTGATATTCAAAATCATTGCAGGCCTGTAAATGACACCTGCCCTGAAAACAAATCCTGGGTTCATATATCGACCAAAAAATTCAAAGGACGTCCATATTTCAAAACGACAGTTTCAAAAGGCATATTTTACACACATTAGTGTTCTGCTTCTTTTCCTTTCTTTCTTTTTTTGTTAAAAAAACGGGAATGGCAAAAAGCATCCCTCAGAATGGGCGAAAATATTTGCAAACGAATCAATGGACAAAAGTTTAATCTCCAATATATATAAAGAGCTCATGCAGCTTAATATTAACAAAAACAAACAACCCAATACAAAAATGGGCAGAAGATCTAAAGAGACGTTTCTTCAAAGAAGACACAGAGATGGCCAAGACGCACATGAAAAGCTGCTCAACATCACTAATTATTAGAGAAATGCAAATCAAATCTACAATGAGGTACCACCTCAAACCTGTTAGAATCGGCATCATCAGAAAATCTACAAACAACGAATTCTGGGGAGGGTGTGGACAAAAGGATCCCTCTTCCACTAGTGGTGGAAATGTAAATTGATACAGTCACGATGGAGAACAGTATGGAGTTTCCTTAAAAAAACTAGAAATAGAATTACCATATGATTCAGCAATCCCACTTCTGGGCATATACCCAGAGAAAACCATAAATCAAAAAGGCACATTCACCACAATGCTCATTTCAGCACTATTTACGATAGCCAGGTAATGGAAGCAACCTAAATACCCACAGACAGACGAATGGATAAAGATGTGGTACATATATAAAATGGAATATTACTCAGCCATAAGAAGGAATGAAACTGGGTCATTTGTAGAGACGTCGATGGATCTAGAGACTGTCATACAGAATGAAGTAAGTCAGAAAGAGACAAACAAATATTGTATATTAATGCATATATGTGGAACCTAGAAAAATGGTACAGATGAACTGGTTTGCAGGGAAGAAATAGAGACACAGAGGTAGAGAACACACGTATGGACACCAAGTGTGGGAAGCCATGGGGAGGTGGTGTTGGGGTGAGTTGGGAGATTGGGATTGACCTGTATACATGTATATGCATAAAATACATAACTAATAATAACCTGCTGTATAAAAAATAAATAAAATTAAATTTCAAAATTTTAAGCAATAAAATTTAAAAATAAAACAGAAAAAAGTTCTTCCCTTCACACAGATGTATTTATATGAATGAATTATTTCCATGCTTATATCTATAAATACATAAAAGAGGAATAAAATCTAACTTGAACCAGAAAAGAAAAAAAAAAACCTGAACACACGAGTTAGACAGAGGAAAACACAATCAGGGCACTTGCTCCATCGGTAAACAATTCTGAAATTGGTCAGAGGTGGGGAATCATCTCCCATAGAGCCAGCAGCCCACTCCTACGCAAGGATCGTCCTCATTGCAAAGCGGGGGGCCATGCCGAGGCATCTGTGAGTAACCGTGAGCTGAGCCCCAGGCCAGCTGCTGTTGAACTTTTCCCACCCTTCCCAGGTAAAACACCTGAATATGTACAAGGGCTTGAAAGCCTAGAGGAAGGGCCGTGGAGCCACACCAGTGACAGCACGCAGGCCAACTTGGTGCCTGCAGGCCAGTCAGGATGCTCCTGGCCCTGGGCGCTCTTCTGGAAGCTTTCCATTGTCCTGCCTGAGATACCCCTCCTGTCCCGGCCCCCACTGCTTTTTTCCTTCCTCACCTCTGTCCGGAGAGAAATTCCAGCGGAAGGTATGGGTGACACATCCTCTTCATTACAGGTGGAAGCCTGGCAACTCCTGCAGAAAGTCCAGCAGAGACCCACTCACACCGGGCCACCCACAAAGCCGTGGCCCCTCACTCCCTCCCACCAGCACAGCCCCGACACTGCTGACGGGGCAGAGAATATGGAGTCAGGCACAGCTTCAGGGGCTATTGCTGCCTGCAGCGCTGTTTATATTGACCTCAACCCAGGCACACCTGGGGAGGGCCGGCCGGCAGGGTCAGGCTACCCAGGTCAGCTAATCCTCAGCCCTCAGGGAATCACATTGTTGAAAATGGACCTCGCTAAGGCAGAATAGAAGCCAAGGAATAAAAGGACACAATGCCATTTGTAGCACCGTAGGTGTGTCTAGAGGTAAGCACGTGAGTTGTTGTAAGTCAGAAAGTGAAAGACACATATCATATCATATCTCTTATAGGTGTGACCGAAAAATGGATACCAGGGCAGATATTTCCACGGAGAAGGGCAATCACAGATTCATTCAACAAACTTATGGTTCACCAATGGAAAGGTGTGAGGATTAGTTTCATTATGATATTGGGGTTAACAGACATATACAAACACAGGTGACATATAGAATCACCAAAGACCTACAGAATACCAAGAGAAGACTACTCAACATTCTGTCATAAGGTACATGGGAAAAGGATCCCAGGAAGAACAGACATATGTGTATGTGTAAAAGAACCACATCTTCCACACCTACAACAAGCCAAACATTGTAATCAAATTTGCTGTAATAAAAAATAAAAAATTAAATTAAAAACACGAACAAGAAGTAGTGAGGCAAACTTGAGGGGCTTTCTCCTGGCACATTCCATTCTAAATTCCAATCTAGAACACGACTTCCATTGAGGCTCTGTTGCCCCAGTAACCAGATTTGGTAAGGGAGACCTGCTGCCACCTTGTGGCCGTTTCACACAACAGCAGCTTTAATCCCAGCGCTAATGGTCAGTTGATATTCAAAATCATTGCAGGCCTGTAAATGACACCTGCCCTGAAAACAAATCCTGGGTTCATATATCGACCAAAAAATTCAAAGGACGTCCATATTTCAAAACGACAGTTTCAAAAGGCATATTTTACACACATTAGTGTTCTGCTTCTTTTCCTTTCTTTCTTTTTTTGTTAAAAAAACGGGAATGGCAAAAAGCATCCCTCAGAATGGGCGAAAATATTTGCAAACGAATCAATGGACAAAAGTTTAATCTCCAATATATATAAAGAGCTCATGCAGCTTAATATTAAAAAAACAAACAACCCAATACAAAAATGGGCAGAAGATCTAAAGAGACGTTTCTTCAAAGAAGACACAGAGATGGCCAAGACGCACATGAAAAGCTGCTCAACATCACTAATTATTAGAGAAATGCAAATCAAAACTACAATGAGGTATCACCTCACACCTGTTAGAATCGGCATCATCAGAAAATCTACAAAGAACGAATTCTGGGGAGGGTGTGGACAAAAGGATCCCTCTTCCACTAGTGGTGGAAATGTAAATTGATACAGTCACGATGGAGAACAGTATGGAGTTTCCTTAAAAAAACTAGAAATAGAATTACCATATGATTCAGCAATCCCACTTCTGGGCATATACCCAGAGAAAACCATAAATCAAAAAGGCACATTCACCACAATGCTCATTTCAGCACTATTTACGATAGCCAGGTAATGGAAGCAACCTAAATACCCACAGACAGACGAATGGATAAAGATGTGGTACATATATAAAATGGAATATTACTCAGCCATAAGAAGGAATGAAACTGGGTCATTTGCAGAGACGTCGATGGATCTAGAGACTGTCACACAGAATGAAGTAAGTCAGAAAGAGACAAACAAATATTGTATATTAATGCATATATGTGGAACCTAGAAAAATGGTACAGATGAACTGGTTTGCAGGGAAGAAATAGAGACACAGAGGTAGAGAACCCACGTATGGACACCAAGTGTGGGAAGCCACGGGGAGGTGGTGTTGGGGTGAGTTGGGAGATTGGGATTGACCTGTATACATGTATATGCATAAAATACATAACTAATAATAACCTGCTGTATAAAAAATAAATAAAATTAAATTTCAAAATTTTAAAAAATAAAATTTAAAAATAAAACAGAAAAAAGTTCTTCCCTTCACACAGATGTATTTATATGAATGAATTATTTCCATGCTTATATCTATAAATACATAAAAGAGGAATAAAATCTATCTTGAACCAAAAAAGAAAAAAAAAAAACCTGAACCCACGAGTTAGACAGAGGAAAACACAATCAGGGCACTTGCTCCATCGGTAAACAATTCTGAAATTGGTCAGAGGTGGGGAATCATCTCCCATAGAGCCAGCAGCCCACTCCTACGCAAGGAGCGTCCTCATTGCAAAGCGGGGGGCCATGCCGAGGCATCTGTGAGTAACCGTGAGCTGAGCCCCAGGCCAGCTGCTGTTGAACTTTTCCCACCCTTCCCAGGTAAAACACCTGAATATGTACAAGGGCTTGAAAGCCTAGAGGAAGGGCCGTGGAGCCACACCAGCGACAGCACGCAGGCCAACTTGGTGCCTGCAGGCCAGTCAGGATGGTCCTGGCCCTGGGCGCTCTTCTGGAAGCTTTCCATTGCCCTGCCTGAGATACCCCTCCTGTCCCGGCCCCCACTGCTTTTTTCCTTCCTCACCTCTGTCCGGAGAGAAATTCCAGCGGAATGTATGGGTGACACATCCTCTTCATTACAGGTGGAAGCCTGGCAACTCCTGCAGAAAGTCCAGCAGAGACCCACTCACACCGGGCCACCCACAAAGCCGTGGCCCTTCACTCCCTCCCACCAGCACAGCCCCGACACTGATGACGGGGCAGAGAATATGGAGTCAGGCACAGCTTCAGGGGCTATTGCTGCCTGCAGCGCTGTTTATATTGACCTCAACCCAGGCACACCTGGGGAGGGCCGGCCGGCAGGGTCAGGCTACCCAGGTCAGCTAATCCTCAGCCCTCAGGGAATCACATTGTTGAAAATGGACCTCGCTAAGGCAGAATAGAAGCCAAGGAATAAAAGGACACAATGCCATTTGTAGCACCGTAGGTGTGTCTAGAGGTAAGCACGTGAGTTGTTGTAAGTCAGAAAGTGAAAGACACATATCATATCATATCTCTTATAGGTGTGACCGAAAAATGGATACCAGGGCAGATATTTCCACGGAGAAGGGCAATCAGAGATTCATTCAACAAACTTATGGTTCACCAATGGAAAGGTGTGAGGATTGGTTCCATTATGATATTGGGGTTAACAGACATATACAAACACAGGTGACATATATAATCACCAAAGACCTACAGAATACCAAGAGAAGACTACTCAACTTTCTGTCATAAGGTACATGGGAAAAGGATCCCAGGAAGAACAGACATATGTGTATGTGTAAAAGAACCACATCTTCCACACCTACAACAAGCCAAACATTGTAATCAAATTTGCTGTAATAAAAAATAAAAAATTAAATTAAAAACACGAACAAGAAGTAGTGAGACAAACTTGAGGGGCTTTCTCCTGGCACATTCCATTCTAAATTCCAATCTAGAACACGACTTCCATTGAGGCTCTGTTGCCCCAGTAACCAGATTTGGTAAGGGAGACCTGCTGCCACCTTGTGGCCGTTTCACACAACAGCAGCTTTAATCCCAGCGCTAATGGTCAGTTGATATTCAAAATCATTGCAGGCCTGTAAATGACACCTGCCCTGAAAACAAATCCTGGGTTCATATATCGACCAAAAAATTCAAAGGACGTCCATATTTCAAAACGACAGTTTCAAAAGGCATATTTTACACACATTAGTGTTCTGCTTCTTTTTCTTTCTTTCTTTTTTTGTTTAAAAAACGGGAATGGCAAAATGCATCCCTCAGAATGGGCGAAAATATTTGCAAACGAATCAATGGACAAAGGTTTAATCTCCAATATATATAAAGAGCTCATGCAGCTTAATATTAAAAAAACAAACAACCCAATACAAAAATGGGCAGAAGATCTAAAGAGACGTTTCTTCAAAGAAGACACAGAGATGGCCAAGACACACATGAAAAGCTGCTCAACATCACTAATTATTAGAGAAATGCAAATCAAATCTACAATGAGGTATCACCTCACACCTGTTACAACTGGCATCATCAGAAAATCTACAAACAACAAATTCTGGGGAGGGTGTGGACAAAAGGATCCCTCTTCCACTAGTGGTGGAAATGTAAATTGATACAGTCACGATGGAGAACAGTATGGAGTTTCCTTAAAAAAACTAGAAATAGAATTACCATATGATTCAGCAATCCCTCTTCTGGGCATATACCCAGAGAAAACCATAAATCAAAAAGGCACATTCACCACAATGCTCATTTCAGCACTATTTACGATAGCCAGGTAATGGAAGCAACCTAAATACCCACAGACAGACGAATGGATAAAGATGTGGTACATATATAAAATGGAATATTACTCAACCATAAGAAGGAATGAAACTGGGTCATTTGTAGAGACGTCGATGGATCTAGAGACTGTCATACAGAATGAAGTAAGTCAGAAAGAGACAAACAAATATTGTATATTAATGCATATATGTGGAACCTAGAAAAATGGTACAGATGAACTGGTTTGCAGGGAAGAAATAGAGACACAGAGGTAGAGAACACACGTATGGACACCAAGTGTGGGAAGCCATGGGGAGGTGGTGTTGGGGTGAGTTGGGAGATTGGGATTGACCTGTATACATGTATATGCATAAAATACATTACTAATAGTAACCTGCTGTATAAAAAATAAATAAAATTAAATTTCAAAATTTTAAGCAATAAAATTTAAAAATAAAACAGAAAAAAGTTCTTCCCTTCACACAGATGTATTTATATGAATGAATTATTTCCATGCTTATATCTATAAATACATAACAGAGGAATAAAATCTAACTTGAACCAGAAAAGAAAAAAAAACCTGAACACACGAGTTAGACAGAGGAAAACACAATCAGGGCACTTGCTCCATCGGTAAACAATTCTGAAATTGGTCAGAGGTGGGGAATCATCTCCCATAGAGCCAGCAGCCCACTCCTACGCAAGGATCGTCCTCATTGCAAAGCGGAGGGCCATGCCGAGGCATCTGTGAGTAACCGTGAGCTGAGCCCCAGGCCAGCTGCTGTTGAACTTTTCCCACCCTTCCCAGGTAAAACACCTGAATATGTACAAGGGCTTGAAAGCCTAGAGGAAGGGCCGTGGAGCCACACCAGTGACAGCACGCAGGCAAACTTGGTGCCTGCAGGCCAGTCAGGATGCTCCTGGCCCTGGGCGCTCTTCTGGAAGCTTTCCATTGTCCTGCCTGAGATACCCCTCCTGTCCCGGCCCCCGCTGCTTTTTTCCTTCCTCACCTCTGTCCGGAGAGAAATTCCAGCAGAAGGTATGGGTGACACATCCTCTTCATTACAGGTGGAAGCCTGGCAACTCCTGCAGAAAGTCCAGCAGAGACCCACTCACACCGGGCCACCCACAAAGCCGTGGCCCCTCACTCCCTCCCACCAGCACAGCCCCGACACTGCTGACGGGGCAGAGAATATGGAGTCAGGCACAGCTTCAGGGGCTATTGCTGCCTGCAGCACTGTTTATATTGACCTCAACCCAGGCACACCTGGGGAGGGCCGGCCGGCAGGGTCAGGCTACCCAGGTCAGCTAATCCTCAGCCCTCAGGGAATCACATTGTTGAAAATGGACCTCGCTAAGGCAGAATAGAAGCCAAGGAATAAAAGGACACAATGCCATTTGTAGCACCGTAGGTGTGTCTAGAGGTAAGCACGTGAGTTGTTGTAAGTCAGAAAGTGAAAGACACATATCATATCATATCTCTTATAGGTGTGACCGAAAAATGGATACCAGGGCAGATATTTCCACGGAGAAGGGCAATCACAGATTCATTCAACAAACTTATGGTTCACCAATGGAAAGGTGTGAGGATTGGTTTCATTATGATATTGGGGTTAACAGACATATACAAACACAGGTGACATATATAATCACCAAAGACCTACAGAATACCAAGAGAAGACTACTCAACATTCTGTCATAAGGTACATGGGAAAAGGATCCCAGGAAGAGTAGACATATGTGTATGTGTAAAAGAACCACATCTTCCACACCTACAACAAGCCAAACATTGTAATCAAATTTGCTGTAATAAAAAATAAAAAATTAAATTAAAAACACGAACAAGAAGTAGTGAGGCAAACTTGAGGGGCTTTCTCCTGGCACATTCCATTCTAAATTCCAATCTAGAACACGACTTCCATTGAGGCTCTGTTGCCCCAGTAACCAGATTTGGTAAGGGAGACCTGCTGCCACCTTGTGGCCGTTTCACACAACAGCAGCTTTAATCCCAGCGCTAATGGTCAGTTGATATTCAAAATCATTGCAGGCCTGTAAATGACACCTGCCCTGAAAACAAATCCTGGGTTCATATATCGACCAAAAAATTCAAAGGACGTCCATATTTCAAAACGACAGTTTCAAAAGGCATATTTTACACACATTAGTGTTCTGCTTCTTTTCCTTTCTTTCTTTTTTTGTTAAAAAAACGGGAATGGCAAAAAGCATCCCTCAGAATGGGCGAAAATATTTGCAAACGAATCAATGGACAAAAGTTTAATCTCCAATATATATAAAGAGCTCATGCAGCTTAATATTAACAAAAACAAACAACCCAATACAAAAATGGGCAGAAGATCTAAAGAGACGTTTCTTCAAAGAAGACACAGAGATGGCCAAGACGCACATGAAAAGCTGCTCAACATCACTAATTATTAGAGAAATGCAAATCAAAACTACAATGAGGTATCACCTCAAACCTGTTAGAATCGGCATCATCAGAAAATCTACAAACAACGAATTCTGGGGAGGGTGTGGACAAAAGGATCCCTCTTCCACTAGTGGTGGAAATGTAAATTGATACAGTCACGATGGAGAACAGTATGGAGTTTCCTTAAAAAAACTAGAAATAGAATTACCATATGATTCAGCAATCCCACTTCTGGGCATATACCCAGAGAAAACCATAAATCAAAAAGGCACATTCACCACAATGCTCATTTCAGCACTATTTACGATAGCCAGGTAATGGAAGCAACCTAAATACCCACAGACAGACGAATGGATAAAGATGTGGTACATATATAAAATGGAATATTACTCAGCCATAAGAAGGAATGAAACTGGGTCATTTGTAGAGACGTCGATGGATCTAGAGACTGTCATACAGAATGAAGTAAGTCAGAAAGAGACAAACAAATATTGTATATTAATGCATATATGTGGAACCTAGAAAAATGGTACAGATGAACTGGTTTGCAGGGAAGAAATAGAGACACAGAGGTAGAGAACACACGTATGGACACCAAGTGTGGGAAGCCATGGGGAGGTGGTGTTGGGGTGAGTTGGGAGATTGGGATTGACCTGTATACATGTATATGCATAAAATACATAACTAATAATAACCTGCTGTATAAAAAATAAATAAAATTAAATTTCAAAATTTTAAGCAATAAAATTTAAAAATAAAACAGAAAAAAGTTCTTCCCTTCACACAGATGTATTTATATGAATGAATTATTTCCATGCTTATATCTATAAATACATAAAAGAGGAATAAAATCTAACTTGAACCAGAAAAGAAAAAAAAAAACCTGAACACACGAGTTAGACAGAGGAAAACACAATCAGGGCACTTGCTCCATCGGTAAACAATTCTGAAATTGGTCAGAGGTGGGGAATCATCTCCCATAGAGCCAGCAGCCCACTCCTACGCAAGGATCGTCCTCATTGCAAAGCGGGGGGCCATGCCGAGGCATCTGTGAGTAACCGTGAGCTGAGCCCCAGGCCAGCTGCTGTTGAACTTTTCCCACCCTTCCCAGGTAAAACACCTGAATATGTACAAGGGCTTGAAAGCCTAGAGGAAGGGCCGTGGAGCCACACCAGTGACAGCACGCAGGCCAACTTGGTGCCTGCAGGCCAGTCAGGATGCTCCTGGCCCTGGGCGCTCTTCTGGAAGCTTTCCATTGTCCTGCCTGAGATACCCCTCCTGTCCCGGCCCCCACTGCTTTTTTCCTTCCTCACCTCTGTCCGGAGAGAAATTCCAGCGGAAGGTATGGGTGACACATCCTCTTCATTACAGGTGGAAGCCTGGCAACTCCTGCAGAAAGTCCAGCAGAGACCCACTCACACCGGGCCACCCACAAAGCCGTGGTCCATCACTCCCTCCCACCAGCACAGCCCCGACACTGCTGACGGGGCAGAGAATATGGAGTCAGGCACAGCTTCAGGGGCTATTGCTGCCTGCAGCGCTGTTTATATTGACCTCAACCCAGGCACACCTGGGGAGGGCCGGCCGGCAGGGTCAGGCTACCCAGGTCAGCTAATCCTCAGCCCTCAGGGAATCACATTGTTGAAAATGGACCTCGCTAAGGCAGAATAGAAGCCAAGGAATAAAAGGACACAATGCCATTTGTAGCACCATAGGTGTGTCTAGAGGTAAGCACGTGAGTTGTTGTAAGTCAGAAAGTGAAAGACACATATCATATCATATCTCTTATAGGTGTGACCGAAAAATGGATACCAGGGCAGATATTTCCACGGAGAAGGGCAATCACAGATTCATTCAACAAACTTATGGTTCACCAATGGAAATGTGTGAGGATTGGTTTCATTATGATATTGGGGTTAACAGACATTTACAAACACAGGTGACATATATAATCACCAAAGTCCTACAGAATACCAAGAGAAGACTACTCAACATTCTGTCATAAGGTACATGGGAAAAGGATCCGAGGAAGAACAGACATATGTGTATGTGTAAAAGAACCACATCTTCCACACCTACAACAAGCCAAACATTGTAATCAAATTTGCTGTAATAAAAAATAAAAAATTATATTAAAAACACGAACAAGAAGTAGTGAGGCAAACTTGAGGGGCTTTCTCCTGGCACATTCCATTCTAAATTCCAATCTAGAACACGACTTCCATTGAGGCTCTGTTGCCCCAGTAACCAGATTTGGTAAGGGAGACCTGCTGCCACCTTGTGGCCGTTTCACACAACAGCAGCTTTAATCCCAGCGCTAATGGTCAGTTGATATTCAAAATCATTGCAGGCCTGTAAATGACACCTGCCCTGAAAACAAATCCTGGGTTCATATATCGACCAAAAAATTCAAAGGACGTCCATATTTCAAAACGACAGTTTCAAGAGGCATATTTTACACACATTAGTGTTCTGCTTCTTTTTCTTTGTTTCTTTTTTTGTTAATAAAACGGGTATGGCAAAAAGCATCCCTCAGAATGGGCCAAAATATTTGCAAACGAATCAATGGACAAAAGTTTAATCTCCAATATATATAAAGAGCTCATGCAGCTTAATATTAAAAAAACAAACAACCCAATACAAAAATGGGCAGAAGATCTAAAGAGACGTTTCTTCAAAGAAGACACAGAGATGGCCAAGACGCACATGAAAAGCTGCTCAACATCACTAATTATTAGAGAAATGCAAATAAAAACTACAATGAGGTATCACCTCACACCTGTTACAATTGGCATCATCAGAAAATCTACAAACAACGAATTCTGGGGAGGGTGTGGACAAAAGGATCCCTCTTCCACTAGTGGTGGAAATGTAAATTGATACAGTCACGATGGAGAACAGTATGGAGTTTCCTTAAAAAAACTAGAAATAGAATTACCATATGATCCAGAAATCCCACTTCTGGGCATATACCCAGAGAAAACCATAAATCAAAAAGGCACATTCACCACAATGCTCATTTCAGCACTATTTACGATAGCCAGGAAATGGAAGCAACCTAAATACCCACAGATAGACGAATGGATAAAGATGTGGTACATATATAAAATGGAATATTACTCATCCATAAGAAGGAATGAAACTGGGTCATTTGTAGAGACGTCGATGGATCTAGAGACTGTCATACAGAATGAAGTAAGTCAGAAAGAGAAAAACAAATATTGTATATTAATGCATATATGTGGAACCTAGAAAAATGGTACAGATGAACTGGTTTGCAGGGAAGAAATAGAGACACAGAGGTAGAGAACACACGTATGGACACCAAGTGTGGGAAGCCATGGGGAGGTGGTGTTGGGATGAGTTGGGAGATTGGGATTGACTTGTATACATGTATATGCATAAAATACATAACTAATAATAACCTGCTGTATAAAAAAATAAATAAAATTAAATTTCAAAATTTAAAAAAATAAAATTTAAAAATAAAACAGAAAAAAGTTCTTCCCTTCACACAGATGTATTTATATGAATGAATTATTTCCATGCTTATATCTATAAATACATAAAAGAGGAATAAAATCTAACTTGAACCAAAAAAGAAAAAAAAAAAAACCTGAACCCACGAGTTAGACAGAGGAAAACACAATCAGGGCACTTGCTCCATCGGTAAACAATTCTGAAATTGGTCAGAGGTGGGGAATCATCTCCCATAGAGCCAGCAGCCCACTCCTACACAAGGAGCGTCCTCATTGCAAAGCGGGGGGCCATGCCGAGGCATCTGTGAGTAACCGTGAGCTGAGCCCCAGGCCAGCTGCTGTTGAACTTTTCCCACCCTTCCCAGGTAAAACACCTGAATATGTACAAGGGCTTGAAAGCCTAGAGGAAGGGCCGTGGAGCCACACCAGCGACAGCACGCAGGCCAACTTGGTGCCTGCAGGCCAGCCAGGATGGTCCTGGCCCTGGGCGCTCTTCTGGAAGCTTTCCATTGCCCTGCCTGAGATACCCCTCCTGTCCCGGCCCCCACTGCTTTTTTCCTTCCTCACCTCTGTCCGGAGAGAAATTCCAGCGGAAGGTATGGGTGACACATCCTCTTCATTACAGGTGGAAGCCTGGCAACTCCTGCAGAAAGTCCAACAGAGACCCACTCACACCGGGCCACCCACAAAGCCGTGGCCCCTCACTCCCTCCCACCAGCACAGCCCCGACACTGCTGACGGGGCAGAGAATATGGAGTCAGGCACAGCTTCAGGGGCTATTGCTGCCTGCAGCGCTGTTTATATTGACCTCAACCCAGGCACACCTGGGGAGGGCCGGCCGGCAGGGTCAGGCTACCCAGGTCAGCTAATCCTCAGCCCTCAGGGAATCACATTGTTGAAAATGGACCTCGCTAAGGCAGAATAGAAGCCAAGGAATAAAAGGACACAGTGCCATTTGTAGCACCGTAGGTGTGTCTAGAGGTAAGCACGTGAGTTGTTGTAAGTCAGAAAGTGAAAGACACATATCATATCATATCTCTTATAGGTGTGACCGAAAAATGGATACCAGGGCAGATATTTCCACGGAGAAGGGCAATCACAGATTCATTCAACAAACTTATGGTTCACCAATGGAAAGGTGTGAGGATTGGTTTCATTATGATATTGAGGTTAACAGACATATACAAACACAGGTGACATATAGAATCACCAAAGACCTACAGAATACCAAGAGAAGACTACTCAACATTCTGTCATAAGGTACATGGGAAAAGGATTTCAGGAATAAGAGACATATGTATATGTGTAAAAGAGCCACATCTTCCACACCTACAACAAGCCAAACACTGTAATCAAATTAACTGTAATAAAAAATAAAAAATTAAATTAAAAACACGAACAAGAAGTAGTGAGGCAAACTTGAGGGGCTTTCTCCTGGCACATTCCATTCTAAATTCCAATCTAGAACACGACATCCATTGAGGCTCTGTTGCCCCAGTAACCAGATTTGGTAAGGAAGAACTGCTGCCAGCTTGTGGCCGTTTCACACAACAGCAGCTTTAATCCCAGCGCTAATGGTCAGTTGATATTCAAAATCATTGCAGGCCTGTAAATGACACCTGCCCTGAAAACAAATCCTGGGTTCATATATCGACCAAAAAATTCAAAGGACGTCCATATTTCAAAACGACAGTTTCAAAAGGCATATTTTACACACATTAGTGTTCTGCTTCTTTTCCTTTCTTTCTTTTTTTGTTAAAAAAACGGGAATGGCAAAAAGCATCCCTCAGAATGGGTGAAAATATTTGCAAACGAATCAATGGACAAATGTTTAATCTCCAATATATATAAAGAGCTCATGAAGCTTAATATTAAAAAAACAAACAACCCAATACAAAAATGGGCAGAAGATCTAAAGAGACGTTTCTTCAAAGAAGACACAGAGATGGCCAAGACGCACATGAAAAGCTGCTCAACATCACTAATTATTAGAGAAATGCAAATCAAAACTACAATGAGGTATCACCTCACACCTGTTAGAATCGGCATCAACAGAAAATCTACAAACAACGAATTCTGGGGAGGGTGTGGTCAAAAGGATCCCTCTTCCACTAGTGGTGGAAATGTAAATTGATACAGTCACGATGGAGAACAGTATGGAGTTTCCTTAAAAAAACTAGAAATAGAATTACCATATGATCCAGCAATACCACTTCTGGGCATATACCCAGAGAAAACCATAAATCAAAAAGCCACATTCACCACAATGCTCATTTCAGCACTATTTACGATAGTCAGGTAATGGAAGCAACCTAAATACCCACAGACAGATGAATGGATAAAGATGTGGTACATATATAAAATGGAATATTACTCAGCCATAAGAAGGAATGAAACTGGTTCATTTGTAGAGACGTCGATGGATCTAGAGACTGTCATACAGAATGAAGTAAGTCAGAAAGAGAAAAACAAATATTGTATATTAATTCATATATGCGGAACCTAGAAAAATGGTACAGTTGAACTGCTTTGCAGGGAATAAATAGAGACACAGAGGTAGAGAACACACGTATGGACACCAAGTGTGGGAAGCCATGGGGAGGTGGTGTTGGGATGAGTTGGGAGACTGGGATTGACCTGTATACATGTATATGCATAAAATACATAACTAATAATAACCTGCTGTATAAAAAAATAAATAAAATTAAATTTCAAAATTTTTAAAAATAAAATTTAAAAATAAAACAGAAAAAAGTTCTTCCCTTCACACAGATGTATTTATTTGAATGAATGATTTCCATGCTTATATCTATAAATACATAAAAGAGGAATAAAATCTAACTTGAACCAAAAAAGAAAAAAAAAACCTGAACCCACGAGTTAGACAGAGGAAAACACAATCAGGGCACTTGCTCCATCGGTAAACAATTCTGAAATTGGTCAGAGTTGGGGAATCATCTCCCATAGAGCCAGCAGCCCACTCCTATGCAAGGAGCATCCTCACTGCAAAGGGGGGTCCATGCCGAGGCATCTGTGAGTAACCGTGAGCTGAGCCCCAGGCCAGCTGCTCTTGAACTTTTCCCACCCTTCCCAGGTAAAACACCTGAATATGTACAAGGGCTTGAAAGCCTAGAGGAAGGGGCGTGGAGCCACACCAGCGACAGCACACAGGCCAACTTGGTGCCAGCATGCCAGCCAGTCTGATCCTGGACCTGGTCGCTCTTCTGGAAGCTTTCCATTGCCCTGCCTGTGATACCCCTCCTGTCCCGGCACCCACTGTTTTTTTCCTTCCTCACCTCTGTCCGGAGAGAAATTCCAGCGGAAGGTATGTGTGCCACATCCTCTTCTTTACAGGTGGAAGCCTGGCAAATCCTGCAGAAAGTCCAGCAGAGACCCACTCACACCGGGCCACCCACAAAGCCGTGGCCCCTCACTCCCTCCCACCAGCACAGCCCCGAGACTGCTGATGGGGCAGAGAATATGGAGTCAGGCACAGCTTTAGGGGCTATTGCTGCCTGCAGCGCTGTTTATATTGACCTCAAATCAGGCACATCTGGGGAGCGCCGGCGAGCAGGGTCAGGCTACCCAGGTCAGCTAATCCTCAGCCGTCAGGAAATCACATTGTTGAAAATGGACCTCGCTAAGGCAGAATAGAAGCCAAGGAATAAAACGACACAATGCCATTTGCAGCACCGTAGGTGTGTCTAGAGGTAATCACGTGACTTTTAGTAAGTCAGAAAGTGTAAGACACATATCATATCATATCTCTTATAGGTGAGACCGAAAAATGGATACCAGGGCAGATATTTCCACGGAGAAGGGCAATCAGAGATTCATTCAACAAACTTATGGTTCACCAATGGAAAGGTGTGAGGATTGGTTTCATTATGATATTGGGGTTAACAGACATATACAAACACAGGTGACATATAGAATCACCAAAGACCTACAGAATACCAAAAGAAGACTACTCAACATTCTGTCATAAGGTACATGGGAAAAGGATCCCAGGAAGAACAGACATATGTATATGTGTAAAAGAACCACATCTTCCACACCTACAACAAGCCAAACATTGTAATCAAATTTGCTGTAATAAAAAATAAAAAAAAAATTAAAAACATGAACAAGAAGTAGTGAGACAAACTTGAGGGGCTTTCTCCTGGCACATTCCATTCTAAATTCCAATCTAGAACACGACTTCCATTGAGGCTCTGTTGCCCCAGTAACCAGATTTGGTAAGGGAGACCTGGTGCCACCTTGTGGCCGTTTCACACAACAGCAGCTTTAATCCCAGCGCTAATGGTCAGTTGATATTCAAAATCATTGCAGGACTGTAAATGACACCTGCCCTGAAAACAAATCCTGGGTTCATATATCGACCAAAAAATTCAAAGGACGTCCATATTTCAAAACGACAGTTTCAAAAGGCATATTTTACACACATTAGTGTTCTGCTTCTTTTTCTTTCTTTCTTTTTTTGTTAAAAAAAACGGGAATGGCAAAAAGCATCCCTCAGAATGGGCGAAAATATTTGCAAACGAATCAATGGACAAAGGTTTAATCTCCAATATATATAAAGAGCTCATGCAGCTTAATATTAAAAAAACAAACAACCCAATACAAAAATGGGCAGAAGATCTAAAGAGACGTTTCTTCAAAGAAGACACAGAGATGGCCAAGACGCACATGAAAAGCTGCTCAACATCACTAATTATTAGAGAAATGCAAATCAAAACTCCACTGAGGTATCACCTCACACCTGTTACAATTGGCATCATCAGAAAATCTACAAACAACGAATTCTGGGGAGGGTGTTGACAAAAGGATCTCTCTTCCACTAGTGGTCGAAATGTAAATTGATACAGTCACGGTGGAGAACAGTATGGAGTTTCCTTAAAAAACTAGAAATAGAATTACCATATGATCCAGCAATCCCACTTCTGGGCATATACCCAGATAAAACCATAAATCAAAAAGGCACATTCACCACAATGCTCATTTCAGCACTATTTGCGATAGCCAGGTAATGGAAGCAACCTAAATACCCACAGACAGACGAATGGATAAAGATGTGGTACATATATAAAATGGAATATTACTCATCCATAAGAAGGAATGAAACTGGGTCATTTGTAGAGACGTCGATGGATCTAGAGACTGTCATACAGAGTGAAGTAAGTCAGAAAGAGAAAAACAAATATTGTATATTAATGCATATATGTGGAACCTAGAAAAATGGTACAGATGAACTGGTTTGCAGGGAAGAAATAGAGACACAGAGGTAGAGAACACACGTATGGACACCAAGTGTGGGAAGCCATGGGGAGGTGGTGTTGGGATGAGTTGGGAGATTGGGATTGACTTGTATACATGTATATGCATAAAATACATAACTAATAATAACCTGCTGTATAAAAAAATAAATAAAATTAAATTTCAAAATTTAAAAAAATAAAATTTAAAAATAAAACAGAAAAAAGTTCTTCCCTTCACACAGATGTATTTATATGAATGAATTATTTCCATGCTTATATCTATAAATACATAAAAGAGGAATAAAATCTAACTTGAACCAGAAAAGAAAAAAAAAAACCTGAACACACGAGTTAGACAGAGGAAAACACAATCAGGGCACTTGCTCCATCGGTAAACAATTCTGAAATTGGTCAGAGGTGGGGAATCATCTCCCATAGAGCCAGCAGCCCACTCCTACGCAAGGATCGTCCTCATTGCAAAGCGGGGGGCCATGCCGAGGCATCTGTGAGTAACCGTGAGCTGAGCCCCAGGCCAGCTGCTGTTGAACTTTTCCCACCCTTCCCAGGTAAAACACCTGAATATGTACAAGGGCTTGAAAGCCTAGAGGAAGGGCCGTGGAGCCACACCAGTGACAGCACGCAGGCCAACTTGGTGCCTGCAGGCCAGTCAGGATGCTCCTGGCCCTGGGCGCTCTTCTGGAAGCTTTCCATTGTCCTGCCTGAGATACCCCTCCTGTCCCGGCCCCCACTGCTTTTTTCCTTCCTCACCTCTGTCCGGAGAGAAATTCCAGCGGAAGGTATGGGTGACACATCCTCTTCATTACAGGTGGAAGCCTGGCAACTCCTGCAGAAAGTCCAGCAGAGACCCACTCACACCGGGCCACCCACAAAGCCGTGGTCCATCACTCCCTCCCACCAGCACAGCCCCGACACTGCTGACGGGGCAGAGAATATGGAGTCAGGCACAGCTTCAGGGGCTATTGCTGCCTGCAGCGCTGTTTATATTGACCTCAACCCAGGCACACCTGGGGAGGGCCGGCCGGCAGGGTCAGGCTACCCAGGTCAGCTAATCCTCAGCCCTCAGGGAATCACATTGTTGAAAATGGACCTCGCTAAGGCAGAATAGAAGCCAAGGAATAAAAGGACACAATGCCATTTGTAGCACCATAGGTGTGTCTAGAGGTAAGCACGTGAGTTGTTGTAAGTCAGAAAGTGAAAGACACATATCATATCATATCTCTTATAGGTGTGACCGAAAAATGGATACCAGGGCAGATATTTCCACGGAGAAGGGCAATCACAGATTCATTCAACAAACTTATGGTTCACCAATGGAAAGGTGTGAGGATTGGTTTCATTATGATATTGGGGTTAACAGACATTTACAAACACAGGTGACATATATAATCACCAAAGTCCTACAGAATACCAAGAGAAGACTACTCAACATTCTGTCATAAGGTACATGGGAAAAGGATCCGAGGAAGAACAGACATATGTGTATGTGTAAAAGAACCACATCTTCCACACCTACAACAAGCCAAACATTGTAATCAAATTTGCTGTAATAAAAAATAAAAAATTATATTAAAAACACGAACAAGAAGTAGTGAGGCAAACTTGAGGGGCTTTCTCCTGGCACATTCCATTCTAAATTCCAATCTAGAACACGACTTCCATTGAGGCTCTGTTGCCCCAGTAACCAGATTTGGTAAGGGAGACCTGCTGCCACCTTGTGGCCGTTTCACACAACAGCAGCTTTAATCCCAGCGCTAATGGTCAGTTGATATTCAAAATCATTGCAGGCCTGTAAATGACACCTGCCCTGAAAACAAATCCTGGGTTCATATATCGACCAAAAATTCAAAGTACGTCCATATTTCAAAACGACAGTTTCAAGAGGCATATTTTACACACATTAGTGTTCTGCTTCTTTTTCTTTGTTTCTTTTTTTGTTAATAAAACGGGTATGGCAAAAAGCATCCCTCAGAATGGGCCAAAATATTTGCAAACGAATCAATGGACAAAAGTTTAATCTCCAATATATATAAAGAGCTCATGCAGCTTAATATTAAAAAAACAAACAACCCAATACAAAAATGGGCAGAAGATCTAAAGAGACGTTTCTTCAAAGAAGACACAGAGATGGCCAAGACGCACATGAAAAGCTGCTCAACATCACTAATTATTAGAGAAATGCAAATAAAAACTACAATGAGGTATCACCTCACACCTGTTACAATTGGCATCATAAGAAAATCTACAAACAACTTATTCTGGGGAGGGTGTGGACAAAAGGATCCCTCTTCCACTAGTGGTGGAAATGTAAATTGATACAGTCCCGATGGAGAACAGTATGGAGTTTCCTTAAAAAAACTAGAAATAGAATTACCATATGATCCAGAAATCCCACTTCTGGGCATATACCCAGAGAAAACCATAAATCAAAAAGGCACATTCACCACAATGCTCATTTCAGCACTATTTACGATAGCCAGGAAATGGAAGCAACCTAAATACCCACAGATAGACGAATGGATAAAGATGTGGTACATATATAAAATGGAATATTACTCATCCATAAGAAGGAATGAAACTGGGTCATTTGTAGAGACGTCGATGGATCTAGAGACTGTCATACAGAATGAAGTAAGTCAGAAAGAGAAAAACAAATATTGTATATTAATGCATATATGTGGAACCTAGAAAAATGGTACAGATGAACTGGTTTGCAGGGAAGAAATAGAGACACAGAGGTAGAGAACACACGTATGGACACCAAGTGTGGGAAGCCATGGGGAGGTGGTGTTGGGATGAGTTGGGAGATTGGGATTGACTTGTATACATGTATATGCATAAAATACATAACTAATAATAACCTGCTGTATAAAAAAATAAATAAAATTAAATTTCAAAATTTAAAAAAATAAAATTTAAAAATAAAACAGAAAAAAGTTCTTCCCTTCACACAGATGTATTTATATGAATGAATTATTTCCATGCTTATATCTATAAATACATAAAAGAGGAATAAAATCTAACTTGAACCAAAAAAGAAAAAAAAAAAAACCTGAACCCACGAGTTAGACAGAGGAAAACACAATCAGGGCACTTGCTCCATCGGTAAACAATTCTGAAATTGGTCAGAGGTGGGGAATCATCTCCCATAGAGCCAGCAGCCCACTCCTACACAAGGAGCGTCCTCATTGCAAAGCGGGGGGCCATGCCGAGGCATCTGTGAGTAACCGTGAGCTGAGCCCCAGGCCAGCTGCTGTTGAACTTTTCCCACCCTTCCCAGGTAAAACACCTGAATATGTACAAGGGCTTGAAAGCCTAGAGGAAGGGCCGTGGAGCCACACCAGCGACAGCACGCAGGCCAACTTGGTGCCTGCAGGCCAGCCAGGATGGTCCTGGCCCTGGGCGCTCTTCTGGAAGCTTTCCATTGCCCTGCCTGAGATACCCCTCCTGTCCCGGCCCCCACTGCTTTTTTCCTTCCTCACCTCTGTCCGGAGAGAAATTCCAGCGGAAGGTATGGGTGACACATCCTCTTCATTACAGGTGGAAGCCTGGCAACTCCTGCAGAAAGTCCAACAGAGACCCACTCACACCGGGCCACCCACAAAGCCGTGGCCCCTCACTCCCTCCCACCAGCACAGCCCCGACACTGCTGACGGGGCAGAGAATATGGAGTCAGGCACAGCTTCAGGGGCTATTGCTGCCTGCAGCGCTGTTTATATTGACCTCAACCCAGGCACACCTGGGGAGGGCCGGCCGGCAGGGTCAGGCTACCCAGGTCAGCTAATCCTCAGCCCTCAGGGAATCACATTGTTGAAAATGGACCTCGCTAAGGCAGAATAGAAGCCAAGGAATAAAAGGACACAGTGCCATTTGTAGCACCGTAGGTGTGTCTAGAGGTAAGCACGTGAGTTGTTGTAAGTCAGAAAGTGAAAGACACATATCATATCATATCTCTTATAGGTGTGACCGAAAAATGGATACCAGGGCAGATATTTCCACGGAGAAGGGCAATCACAGATTCATTCAACAAACTTATGGTTCACCAATGGAAAGGTGTGAGGATTGGTTTCATTATGATATTGAGGTTAACAGACATATACAAACACAGGTGACATATAGAATCACCAAAGACCTACAGAATACCAAGAGAAGACTACTCAACATTCTGTCATAAGGTACATGGGAAAAGGATTTCAGGAATAAGAGACATATGTATATGTGTAAAAGAGCCACATCTTCCACACCTACAACAAGCCAAACACTGTAATCAAATTAACTGTAATAAAAAATAAAAAATTAAATTAAAAACACGAACAAGAAGTAGTGAGGCAAACTTGAGGGGCTTTCTCCTGGCACATTCCATTCTAAATTCCAATCTAGAACACGACATCCATTGAGGCTCTGTTGCCCCAGTAACCAGATTTGGTAAGGAAGAACTGCTGCCAGCTTGTGGCCGTTTCACACAACAGCAGCTTTAATCCCAGCGCTAATGGTCAGTTGATATTCAAAATCATTGCAGGCCTGTAAATGACACCTGCCCTGAAAACAAATCCTGGGTTCATATATCGACCAAAAAATTCAAAGGACGTCCATATTTCAAAACGACAGTTTCAAAAGGCATATTTTACACACATTAGTGTTCTGCTTCTTTTCCTTTCTTTCTTTTTTTGTTAAAAAAACGGGAATGGCAAAAAGCATCCCTCAGAATGGGTGAAAATATTTGCAAACGAATCAATGGACAAATGTTTAATCTCCAATATATATAAAGAGCTCATGAAGCTTAATATTAAAAAAACAAACAACCCAATACAAAAATGGGCAGAAGATCTAAAGAGACGTTTCTTCAAAGAAGACACAGAGATGGCCAAGACGCACATGAAAAGCTGCTCAACATCACTAATTATTAGAGAAATGCAAATCAAAACTACAATGAGGTATCACCTCACACCTGTTAGAATCGGCATCAACAGAAAATCTACAAACAACGAATTCTGGGGAGGGTGTGGTCAAAAGGATCCCTCTTCCACTAGTGGTGGAAATGTAAATTGATACAGTCACGATGGAGAACAGTATGGAGTTTCCTTAAAAAAACTAGAAATAGAATTACCATATGATCCAGCAATACCACTTCTGGGCATATACCCAGAGAAAACCATAAATCAAAAAGCCACATTCACCACAATGCTCATTTCAGCACTATTTACGATAGTCAGGTAATGGAAGCAACCTAAATACCCACAGACAGATGAATGGATAAAGATGTGGTACATATATAAAATGGAATATTACTCAGCCATAAGAAGGAATGAAACTGGTTCATTTGTAGAGACGTCGATGGATCTAGAGACTGTCATACAGAATGAAGTAAGTCAGAAAGAGAAAAACAAATATTGTATATTAATTCATATATGCGGAACCTAGAAAAATGGTACAGTTGAACTGCTTTGCAGGGAATAAATAGAGACACAGAGGTAGAGAACACACGTATGGACACCAAGTGTGGGAAGCCATGGGGAGGTGGTGTTGGGATGAGTTGGGAGACTGGGATTGACCTGTATACATGTATATGCATAAAATACATAACTAATAATAACCTGCTGTATAAAAAAATAAATAAAATTAAATTTCAAAATTTTTAAAAATAAAATTTAAAAATAAAACAGAAAAAAGTTCTTCCCTTCACACAGATGTATTTATTTGAATGAATGATTTCCATGCTTATATCTATAAATACATAAAAGAGGAATAAAATCTAACTTGAACCAAAAAAGAAAAAAAAAAACCTGAACCCACGAGTTAGACAGAGGAAAACACAATCAGGGCACTTGCTCCATCGGTAAACAATTCTGAAATTGGTCAGAGTTGGGGAATCATCTCCCATAGAGCCAGCAGCCCACTCCTATGCAAGGAGCATCCTCACTGCAAAGGGGGGTCCATGCCGAGGCATCTGTGAGTAACCGTGAGCTGAGCCCCAGGCCAGCTGCTCTTGAACTTTTCCCACCCTTCCCAGGTAAAACACCTGAATATGTACAAGGGCTTGAAAGCCTAGAGGAAGGGGCGTGGAGCCACACCAGCGACAGCACACAGGCCAACTTGGTGCCAGCATGCCAGCCAGTCTGATCCTGGACCTGGTCGCTCTTCTGGAAGCTTTCCATTGTCCTGCCTGTGATACCCCTCCTGTCCCGGCACCCACTGTTTTTTTCCTTCCTCACCTCTGTCCGGAGAGAAATTCCAGCGGAAGGTATGTGTGCCACATCCTCTTCTTTACAGGTGGAAGCCTGGCAAATCCTGCAGAAAGTCCAGCAGAGACCCACTCACACCGGGCCACCCACAAAGCCGTGGCCCCTCACTCCCTCCCACCAGCACAGCCCCGAGACTGCTGATGGGGCAGAGAATATGGAGTCAGGCACAGCTTTAGGGGCTATTGCTGCCTGCAGCGCTGTTTATATTGACCTCAAATCAGGCACATCTGGGGAGCGCCGGCGAGCAGGGTCAGGCTACCCAGGTCAGCTAATCCTCAGCCGTCAGGAAATCACATTGTTGAAAATGGACCTCGCTAAGGCAGAATAGAAGCCAAGGAATAAAACGACACAATGCCATTTGCAGCACCGTAGGTGTGTCTAGAGGTAGTCACGTGACTTTTAGTAAGTCAGAAAGTGTAAGACACATATCATATCATATCTCTTATAGGTGAGACCGAAAAATGGATACCAGGGCAGATA
Organism: Hyperoodon ampullatus; assembly: GCF_949752795.1. Taxonomy (NCBI): domain Eukaryota; kingdom Metazoa; phylum Chordata; class Mammalia; order Artiodactyla; family Ziphiidae; genus Hyperoodon; species Hyperoodon ampullatus. The sequence goes on along the minus strand of NW_027640847.1, from coordinate 17,334 downwards.
TTTCCACGGAGAAGGGCAATCAGAGATTCATTCAACAAACTTATGGTTCACCAATGGAAAGGTGTGAGGATTGGTTTCATTATGATATTGGGGTTAACAGACATATACAAACACAGGTGACATATAGAATCACCAAAGACCTACAGAATACCAAAAGAAGACTACTCAACATTCTGTCATAAGGTACATGGGAAAAGGATCCCAGGAAGAACAGACATATGTATATGTGTAAAAGAACCACATCTTCCACACCTACAACAAGCCAAACATTGTAATCAAATTTGCTGTAATAAAAAATAAAAAAATAAATTAAAAACATGAACAAGAAGTAGTGAGACAAACTTGAGGGGCTTTCTCCTGGCACATTCCATTCTAAATTCCAATCTAGAACACGACTTCCATTGAGGCTCTGTTGCCCCAGTAACCAGATTTGGTAAGGGAGACCTGGTGCCACCTTGTGGCCGTTTCACACAACAGCAGCTTTAATCCCAGCGCTAATGGTCAGTTGATATTCAAAATCATTGCAGGACTGTAAATGACACCTGCCCTGAAAACAAATCCTGGGTTCATATATCGACCAAAAAATTCAAAGGACGTCCATATTTCAAAACGACAGTTTCAAAAGGCATATTTTACACACATTAGTGTTCTGCTTCTTTTTCTTTCTTTCTTTTTTTGTTAAAAAAAACGGGAATGGCAAAAAGCATCCCTCAGAATGGGCGAAAATATTTGCAAACGAATCAATGGACAAAGGTTTAATCTCCAATATATATAAAGAGCTCATGCAGCTTAATATTAAAAAAACAAACAACCCAATACAAAAATGGGCAGAAGATCTAAAGAGACGTTTCTTCAAAGAAGACACAGAGATGGCCAAGACGCACATGAAAAGCTGCTCAACATCACTAATTATTAGAGAAATGCAAATCAAAACTCCACTGAGGTATCACCTCACACCTGTTACAATTGGCATCATCAGAAAATCTACAAACAACGAATTCTGGGGAGGGTGTTGACAAAAGGATCTCTCTTCCACTAGTGGTCGAAATGTAAATTGATACAGTCACGGTGGAGAACAGTATGGAGTTTCCTTAAAAAACTAGAAATAGAATTACCATATGATCCAGCAATCCCACTTCTGGGCATATACCCAGATAAAACCATAAATCAAAAAGGCACATTCACCACAATGCTCATTTCAGCACTATTTGCGATAGCCAGGTAATGGAAGCAACCTAAATACCCACAGACAGACGAATGGATAAAGATGTGGTACATATATAAAATGGAATATTACTCATCCATAAGAAGGAATGAAACTGGGTCATTTGTAGAGACGTCGATGGATCTAGAGACTGTCATACAGAGTGAAGTAAGTCAGAAAGAGAAAAACAAATATTGTATATTAATGCATATATGTGGAACCTAGAAAAATGGTACAGATGAACTGGTTTGCAGGGAAGAAATAGAGACACAGAGGTAGAGAACACACGTATGGACACCAAGTGTGGGAAGCCATGGGGAGGTGGTGTTGGGATGAGTTGGGAGATTGGGATTGACTTGTATACATGTATATGCATAAAATACATAACTAATAATAACCTGCTGTATAAAAAAATAAATAAAATTAAATTTCAAAATTTAAAAAAATAAAATTTAAAAATAAAACAGAAAAAAGTTCTTCCCTTCACACAGATGTATTTATATGAATGAATTATTTCCATGCTTATATCTATAAATACATAAAAGAGGAATAAAATCTAACTTGAACCAAAAAAGAAAAAAAAAACCTGAACCCACGAGTTAGACAGAGGAAAACACAATCAGGGCACTTGCTCCATCGGTAAACAATTCTGAAATTGGTCAGAGGTGGGGAATCATCTCCCATAGAGCCAGCAGCCCACTCCTACGCAAGGATCGTCCTCATTGCAAAGCGGGGGGCCATGCCGAGGCATCTGTGAGTAACCGTGAGCTGAGCCCCAGGCCAGCTGCTGTTGAACTTTTCCCACCCTTCCCAGGTAAAACACCTGAATATGTACAAGGGCTTGAAAGCCTAGAGGAAGGGCCGTGGAGCCACACCAGCGACAGCACGCAGGCCAACTTGGTGCCTGCAGGCCAGCCAGGATGGTCCTGGCCCTGGGCGCTCTTCTGGAAGCTTTCCATTGCCCTGCCTGAGATACCCCTCCTGTCCCGGCCCCCACTGCATTTTTCCTTCCTCACCTCTGTCCGGAGAGAAATTCCAGCGGAAGGTATGGGTGACACATCCTCTTCATTACAGGTGGAAGCCTGGCAACTCCTGCAGAAAGTCCAGCAGAGACCCACTCACACCGGGCCACCCACAAAGCCGTGGCCCCTCACTCCCTCCCACCAGCACAGCCCCGACACTGCTGACGGGGCAGAGAATATGGAGTCAGGCACAGCTTCAGGGGCTATTGCTGCCTGCAGCGCTGTTTATATTGACCTCAACCCAGGCACACCTGGGGAGGGCCGGCCGGCAGGGTCAGGCTACCCAGGTCAGCTAATCCTCAGCCCTCAGGGAATCACATTGTTGAAAATGGACCTCGCTAAGGCAGAATAGAAGCCAAGGAATAAAAGGACACAATGCCATTTGTAGCACCGTAGGTGTGTCTAGAGGTAAGCACGTGAGTTGTTGTAAGTCAGAAAGTGAAAGACACATATCATATCATATCTCTTATAGGTGTGACCGAAAAATGGATACCAGGGCAGATATTTCCACGGAGAAGGGCAATCACAGATTCATTCAACAAACTTATGGTTCACCAATGGAAAGGTGTGAGGATTGGTTTCATTATGATATTGAGGTTAACAGACATATACAAACACAGGTGACATATAGAATCACCAAAGACCTACAGAATACCAAGAGAAGACTACTCAACATTCTGTCATAAGTTACATGGGAAAAGGATTTCAGGAATAAGAGACATATGTATATGTGTAAAAGAGCCACATCTTCCACACCTACAACAAGCCAAACACTGTAATCAAATTAACTGTAATAAAAAATAAAAAATTAAATTAAAAACACGAACAAGAAGTAGTGAGACAAACTTGAGGGGCTTTCTCCTGGCACATTCCATTCTAAATTCCAATCTAGAACACGACATCCATTGAGGCTCTGTTCCCCCAGTAACCAGATTTGGTAAGGGAGAACTGCTGCCAGCTTGTGGCCGTTTCACACAACAGCAGCTTTAATCCCAGCGCTAATGGTCAGTTGATATTCAAAATCATTGCAGGCCTGTAAATGACACCTGCCCTGAAAACAAATCCTGGGTTCATATATCGACCAAAAAATTCAAAGGATGTCCATATTTCAAAACGACAGTTTCAAAAGGCATATTTTACACACATTAGTGTTCTGCTTCTTTTTCTTTCTTTCTTTTTTTTGTTAAAAAAACGGGAATGGCAAAAAGCATCCCTCAGAATGGGTGAAAATATTTGCAAACGAATCAATGGACAAATGTTTAATCTCCAATATATATAAAGAGCTCATGAAGCTTAATATTAAAAAAACAAACAACCCAATACAAAAATGGGCAGAAGATCTAAAGAGACGTTTCTTCAAAGAAGACACAGAGATGGCCAAGACGCACATGAAAAGCTGCTCAACATCACTAATTATTAGAGAAATGCAAATCAAAACTACAATGAGGTATCACCTCACACCTGTTAGAATCGGCATCAACAGAAAATCTACAAACAACGAATTCTGGGGAGGGTGTGGTCAAAAGGATCCCTCTTCCACTAGTGGTGGAAATGTAAATTGATACAGTCACGATGGAGAACAGTATGGAGTTTCCTTAAAAAAACTAGAAATAGAATTACCATATGATCCAGCAATCCCACTTCTGGGCATATACCCAGAGAAAACCATAAATCAAAAAGCCACATTCACCACAATGCTCATTTCAGCACTATTTACGATAGTCAGGTAATGGAAGCAACCTAAATACCCACAGGCAGATGAATGGATAAAGATGTGGTACATATATAAAATGGAATATTACTCAGCCATAAGAAGGAATGAAACTGGTTCATTTGTAGAGACGTCGATGGATCTAGAGACTGTCATACAGAATGAAGTAAGTCAGAAAGAGAAAAACAAATATTGTATATTAATGCATATATGCGGAACCTAGAAAAATGGTACAGTTGAACTGCTTTGCAGGGAATAAATAGAGACACAGAGGTAGAGAACACACGTATGGACACCAATTGTGGGAAGCCATGGGGAGGTGGTGTTGGGATGAGTTGGGAGACTGGGATTGACCTGTATACATGTATATGCATAAAATACATAACTAATAATAACCTGCTGTATAAAAAAATAAATAAAATTAAATTTCAAAATTTTTGAAAATAAAATTTAAAAATAAAACAGAAAAGAGTTCTTCCCTTCACACAGATGTATTTATATGAATGAATGATTTCCATGCTTATATCTATAAATACATAAAAGAGGAATAAAATCTAACTTGAACCAAAAAAGAAAAAAAAAAAACCTGAACCCACGAGTTAGACAGAGGAAAACACAATCAGGGCACTTGCTCCAGCGGTAAACAATTCTGAAATTGGTCAGAGGTGGGGAATCATCTCCCATAGAGCCAGCAGCCCACTCCTATGCAAGGAGCGTCCTCACTGCAAAGGGGGGTCCATGCCGAGGCATCTGTGAGTAACCGTGAGCTGAGCCCCAGGCCAGCTGCTCTTGAACTTTTCCCACCCTTCCCAGGTAAAACACCTGAATATGTACAAGGGCTTGAAAGCCTAGAGGAAGGGGCGTGGATCCACACCAGCGACAGCACACAGGCCAACTTGGTGCCAGCATGCCAGCCAGGCTGATCCTGGACCTGGTCGCTCTTCTGGAAGCTTTCCATTGCCCTGCCTGAGATACCCCTCCTGTCCCGGCACCCACAGTTTTTTTCCTTCCTCACCTCTGTCCGGAGAGAAATTCCAGCGGAAGGTATGGGTGACACATCCTCTTCTTTACAAGTGGAAGCCTGGCAACTCCTGCAGAAAGTCCAGCAGAGACCCACTCACACCGGGCCACCCACAAAGCCGTGGCCCCTCACTCCCTCCCACCAGCACAGCCCCGAGACTGCTGATGGGGCAGAGAATATGGAGTCAGGCACAGCTTTAGGGGCTATTGCTGCCTGCAGCGCTGTTTATATTGACCTCAAATCAGGCACATCTGGGGAGCGCCGGCGAGCAGGGTCAGGCTACCCAGGTCAGCTAATCCTCAGCCCTCAGGAAATCACATTGTTGAAAATGGACCTCGCTAAGGCAGAATAGAAGCCAAGGAATAAAACGACACAATGCCATTTGCAGCACCGTAGGTGTGTCTAGAGGTAATCACGTGACTTTTAGTAAGTCAGAAAGTGTAAGACACATATCATATCATATCTCTTATAGGTGAGACCGAAAAATGGATACCAGGGCAGATATTTCCACGGAGAAGGGCAATCAGAGATTCATTCAACAAACTTATGGTTCACCAATGGAAAGGTGTGAGGATTGGTTTCATTATGATATTGGGGTTAACAGACATATACAAACACAGGTGACATATAGAATCACCAAAGACCTACAGAATACCAAAAGAAGACTACTCAACATTCTGTCATAAGGTACATGGGAAAAGGATCCCAGGAAGAACAGACATATGTATATGTGTAAAAGAACCACATCTTCCACACCTACAACAAGCCAAACATTGTAATCAAATTTGCTGTAATAAAAAATAAAAAAATAAATTAAAAACATGAACAAGAAGTAGTGAGACAAACTTGAGGGGCTTTCTCCTGGCACATTCCATTCTAAATTCCAATCTAGAACACGACTTCCATTGAGGCTCTGTTGCCCCAGTAACCAGATTTGGTAAGGGAGACCTGGTGCCACCTTGTGGCCGTTTCACACAACAGCAGCTTTAATCCCAGCGCTAATGGTCAGTTGATATTCAAAATCATTGCAGGACTGTAAATGACACCTGCCCTGAAAACAAATCCTGGTTTCATATATCGACCAAAAAATTCAAAGGACGTCCATATTTCAAAACGACAGTTTCAAAAGGCATATTTTACACACATTAGTGTTCTGCTTCTTTTTCTTTCTTTCTTTTTTTGTTAAAAAAAACGGGAATGGCAAAAAGCATCCCTCAGAATGGGCGAAAATATTTGCAAACGAATCAATGAACAAAGGTTTAATCTCCAATATATATAAAGAGCTCATGCAGCTTAATATTAAAAAAACAAACAACCCAATACAAAAATGGGCAGAAGATCTAAAGAGACGTTTCTTCAAAGAAGACACAGAGATGGCCAAGACGCACATGAAAAGCTGCTCAACATCACTAATTATTAGAGAAATGCAAATCAAAACTCCACTGAGGTATCACCTCAAACCTGTTACAATTGGCATCATCAGAAAATCTACAAACAACGAATTCTGGGGAGGGTGTTGACAAAAGGATCTCTCTTCCACTAGTGGTCGAAATGTAATTTGATACAGTCACGGTGGAGAACAGTATGGAGTTTCCTTAAAAAACTAGAAATAGAATTACCATATGATCCAGCAATCCCACTTCTGGGCATATACCCAGATAAAACCATAAATCAAAAAGGCACATTCACCACAATGCTCATTTCAGCACTATTTGCGATAGCCAGGTAATGGAAGCAACCTAAATACCCACAGACAGACGAATGGATAAAGATGTGGTACATATATAAAATGGAATATTACTCATCCATAAGAAGGAATGAAACTGGGTCATTTGTAGAGACGTTGATGGATCTAGAGACTGTCATACAGAATGAAGTAAGTCAGAAAGAGAAAAACAAATATTGTATATTAATGCATATATGTGGAACCTAGAAAAATGGTACAGATGAACTGGTTTGCAGGGAAGAAATAGAGACACAGAGGTAGAGAACACACGTATGGACACCAAGTGTGGGAAGCCATGGGGAGGTGGTGTTGGGATGAGTTGGGAGATTGGGATTGACTTGTATACATGTATATGCATAAAATACATAACTAATAATAACCTGCTGTATAAAAAAATAAATAAAATTAAATTTCAAAATTTAAAAAAATAAAATTTAAAAATAAAACAGAAAAAAGTTCTTCCCTTCACACAGATGTATTTATATGAATGAATTATTTCCATGCTTATATCTATAAATACATAAAAGAGGAATAAAATCTAACTTGAACCAAAAAAGAAAAAAAAAACCTGAACCCACGAGTTAGACAGAGGAAAACACAATCAGGGCACTTGCTCCATCGGTAAACAATTCTGAAATTGGTCAGAGGTGGGGAATCATCTCCCATAGAGCCAGCAGCCCACTCCTACACAAGGAGCGTCCTCATTGCAAAGCGGGGGGCCATGCCGAGGCATCTGTGAGTAACCGTGAGCTGAGCCCCAGGCCAGCTGCTGTTGAACTTTTCCCACCCTTCCCAGGTAAAACACCTGAATATGTACAAGGGCTTGAAAGCCTAGAGGAAGGGCCGTGGAGCCACACCAGCGACAGCACGCAGGCCAACTTGGTGCCTGCAGGCCAGCCAGGATGGTCCTGGCCCTGGGCGCTCTTCTGGAAGCTTTCCATTGCCCTGCCTGAGATACCCCTCCTGTCCCGGCCCCCACTGCATTTTTCCTTCCTCACCTCTGTCCGGAGAGAAATTCCAGCGGAAGGTATGGGTGACACATCCTCTTCATTACAGGTGGAAGCCTGGCAACTCCTGCAGAAAGTCCAGCAGAGACCCACTCACACCGGGCCACCCACAAAGCCGTGGCCCCTCACTCCCTCCCACCAGCACAGCCCCGACACTGCTGACGGGGCAGAGAATATGGAGTCAGGCACAGCTTCAGGGGCTATTGCTGCCTGCAGCGCTGTTTATATTGACCTCAACCCAGGCACACCTGGGGAGGGCCGGCCGGCAGGGTCAGGCTACCCAGGTCAGCTAATCCTCAGCCCTCAGGGAATCACATTGTTGAAAATGGACCTCGCTAAGGCAGAATAGAAGCCAAGGAATAAAAGGACACAATGCCATTTGTAGCACCGTAGGTGTGTCTAGAGGTAAGCACGTGAGTTGTTGTAAGTCAGAAAGTGAAAGACACATATCATATCATATCTCTTATAGGTGTGACCGAAAAATGGATACCAGGGCAGATATTTCCACGGAGAAGGGCAATCACAGATTCATTCAACAAACTTATGGTTCACCAATGGAAAGGTGTGAGGATTGGTTTCATTATGATATTGAGGTTAACAGACATATACAAACACAGGTGACATATAGAATCACCAAAGACCTACAGAATACCAAGAGAAGACTACTCAACATTCTGTCATAAGTTACATGGGAAAAGGATTTCAGGAATAAGAGACATATGTATATGTGTAAAAGAGCCACATCTTCCACACCTACAACAAGCCAAACACTGTAATCAAATTAACTGTAATAAAAAATAAAAAATTAAATTAAAAACACGAACAAGAAGTAGTGAGACAAACTTGAGGGGCTTTCTCCTGGCACATTCCATTCTAAATTCCAATCTAGAACACGACATCCATTGAGGCTCTGTTGCCCCAGTAACCAGATTTGGTAAGGGAGAACTGCTGCCAGCTTGTGGCCGTTTCACACAACAGCAGCTTTAATCCCAGCGCTAATGGTCAGTTGATATTCAAAATCATTGCAGGCCTGTAAATGACACCTGCCCTGAAAACAAATCCTGGGTTCATATATCGACCAAAAAATTCAAAGGATGTCCATATTTCAAAACGACAGTTTCAAAAGGCATATTTTACACACATTAGTGTTCTGCTTCTTTTTCTTTCTTTCTTTTTTTTGTTAAAAAAACGGGAATGGCAAAAAGCATCCCTCAGAATGGGTGAAAATATTTGCAAACGAATCAATGGACAAATGTTTAATCTCCAATATATATAAAGAGCTCATGAAGCTTAATATTAAAAAAACAAACAACCCAATACAAAAATGGGCAGAAGATCTAAAGAGACGTTTCTTCAAAGAAGACACAGAGATGGCCAAGACGCACATGAAAAGCTGCTCAACATCACTAATTATTAGAGAAATGCAAATCAAAACTACAATGAGGTATCACCTCACACCTGTTAGAATCGGCATCAACAGAAAATCTACAAACAACGAATTCTGGGGAGGGTGTGGTCAAAAGGATCCCTCTTCCACTAGTGGTGGAAATGTAAATTGATACAGTCACGATGGAGAACAGTATGGAGTTTCCTTAAAAAAACTAGAAATAGAATTACCATATGATCCAGCAATCCCACTTCTGGGCATATACCCAGAGAAAACCATAAATCAAAAAGGCACATTCACCACAATGCTCATTTCAGCACTATTTACGATAGTCAGGTAATGGAAGCAACCTAAATACCCACAGACAGATGAATGGATAAAGATGTGGTACATATATAAAATGGAATATTACTCAGCCATAAGAAGGAATGAAACTGGTTCATTTGTAGAGACGTCGATGGATCTAGAGACTGTCATACAGAATGAAGTAAGTCAGAAAGAGAAAAACAAATATTGTATATTAATGCATATATGCGGAACCTAGAAAAATGGTACAGTTGAACTGCTTTGCAGGGAATAAATAGAGACACAGAGGTAGAGAACACACGTATGGACACCAATTGTGGGAAGCCATGGGGAGGTGGTGTTGGGATGAGTTGGGAGACTGGGATTGACCTGTATACATGTATATGCATAAAATACATAACTAATAATAACCTGCTGTATAAAAAAATAAATAAAATTAAATTTCAAAATTTTTGAAAATAAAATTTAAAAATAAAACAGAAAAAAGTTCTTCCCTTCACACAGATGTAATTATATGAATGAATGATTTCCATGCTTATATCTATAAATACATAAAAGAGGAATAAAATCTAACTTGAACCAAAAAAGAAAAAAAAAAAACCTGAACCCACGAGTTAGACAGAGGAAAACACAATCAGGGCACTTGCTCCAGCGGTAAACAATTCTGAAATTGGTCAGAGGTGGGGAATCATCTCCCATAGAGCCAGCAGCCCACTCCTATGCAAGGAGCGTCCTCACTGCAAAGGGGGGTCCATGCCGAGGCATCTGTGAGTAACCGTGAGCTGAGCCCCAGGCCAGCTGCTGTTGAACTTTTCCCACCCTTCCCAGGTAAAACACCTGAATATGTACAAGGGCTTGAAAGCCTAGAGGAAGGGGCGTGGATCCACACCAGCGACAGCACACAGGCCAACTTGGTGCCAGCATGCCAGCCAGGCTGATCCTGGGCCTGGTCGCTCTTCTGGAAGCTTTCCATTGCCCTGCCTGAGATACCCCTCCTGTCCCGGCACCCACTGTTTTTTTCCTTCCTCACCTCTGTCCGGAGAGAAATTCCAGCGGAAGGTATGGGTGACACATCCTCTTCTTTACAGGTGGAAGCCTGGCAACTCCTGCAGAAAGTCCAGCAGAGACCCACTCACACCGGGCCACCCACAAAGCCGTGGCCCCTCACTCCCTCCCACCAGCACAGCCCCGAGACTGCTGATGGGGCAGAGAATATGGAGTCAGGCACAGCTTTAGGGGCTATTGCTGCCTGCAGCGCTGTTTATATTGACCTCAAATCAGGCACATCTTGGGAGCGCCGGTGAGCAGGGTCAGGCTACCCAGGTCAGCTAATCCTCAGCCCTCAGGAAATCACATTGTTGAAAATGGACCTCGCTATGGCAGAATAGAAGCCAAGGAATAAAACGACACAATGCCATTTGCAGCACCATAGGTGTGTCTAGAGGTAATCACGTGACTTTTAGTAAGTCAGAAAGTGTAAGACACATATCATATCATATCTCTTATAGGTGAGACCGAAAAATGGATACCAGGGCAGATATTTCCACGGAGAAGGGCAATCAGAGATTCATTCAACAAACTTATGGTTCACCAATGGAAAGGTGTGAGGATTGGTTTCATTATGATATTGGGGTTAACAGACATATACAAACACAGGTGACATATAGAATCACCAAAGACCTACAGAATACCAAAAGAAGACTACTCAACATTCTGTCATAAGGTACATGGGAAAAGGATCCCAGGAAGAACAGACATATGTATATGTGTAAAAGAACCACATCTTCCACACCTACAACAAGCCAAACATTGTAATCAAATTTGCTGTAATAAAAAATAAAAAAATAAATTAAAAACATGAACAAGAAGTAGTGAGACAAACTTGAGGGGCTTTCTCCTGGCACATTCCATTCTAAATTCCAATCTAGAACACGACTTCCATTGAGGCTCTGTTGCCCCAGTAACCAGATTTGGTAAGGGAGACCTGGTGCCACCTTGTGGCCGTTTCACACAACAGCAGCTTTAATCCCAGCGCTAATGGTCAGTTGATATTCAAAATCATTGCAGGACTGTAAATGACACCTGCCCTGAAAACAAATCCTGGGTTCATATATCGACCAAAAAATTCAAAGGACGTCCATATTTCAAAACGACAGTTTCAAAAGGCATATTTTACACACATTAGTGTTCTGCTTCTTTTTCTTTCTTTCTTTTTTTGTTAAAAAAACGGGAATGGCAAAAAGCATCCCTCAGAATGGGCGAAAATATTTGCAAACGAATCAATGGACAAAGGTTTAATCTCCAATATATATAAAGAGCTCATGCAGCTTAATATTAAAAAAACAAACAACCCAATACAAAAATGGGCAGAAGATCTAAAGAGACGTTTCTTCAAAGAAGACACAGAGATGGCCAAGACGCACATGAAAAGCTGCTCAACATCACTAATTATTAGAGAAATGCAAATCAAAACTCCACTGAGGTATCACCTCACACCTGTTACAATTGGCATCATCAGAAAATCTACAAACAACGAATTCTGGGGAGGGTGTTGACAAAAGGATCTCTCTTCCACTAGTGGTCGAAATGTAAATTGATACAGTCACGATGGAGAACAGTATGGAGTTTCCTTAAAAAAACTAGAAATAGAATTACCATATGATCCAGCAATCCCACTTCTGGGCATATACCCAGATAAAACCATAAATCAAAAAGGCACATTCACCACAATGCTCATTTCAGCACTATTTGCGATAGCCAGGTAATAGAAGCAACCTAAATACCCACAGACAGACGAATGGATAAAGATGTGGTACATATTTAAAATGGAATATTACTCAGCCATAAGAAGGAATGAAACTGGGTCATTTGTAGAGACGTCGATGGATATAGAGACTGTCATACAGAATGAAGTAAGTCAGAAAGAGAAAAACAAATATTGTATATTAATGCATTTATGTGGAACCTAGAAAAATGGTACAGATGAACTAGTTTGCAGGGATGAAATAGAGACACAGAGGTAGAGAACACACGTATGGACACCAAGTGTGGGAAGCCATGGGGAGGTGGTGTTGGGATGAGTTGGGAGATTGGGATTGACCTGCATACATGTATATGCATAAAATACATAACTAATAATAACCTGCTGTATAAAAAAATAAATAAAATTAAATTTCAAAATTTTAAAAAATAAAATTTAAAAATAAAACAGAAAAAAGTACTTCCCTTCACACAGATGTATTTATATGAATGAATTATTTCCATGCTTATATCTATAAATACATAGAAGAGGAATAAAATCTAACTTGAACCAAAAAAGAAAAAAAAAAAACCTGAACCCTCCAGTTATACAGAGGAAAACCCTATCAGGGCACTTGCTCCAGCGGTAAACAATTCTGAAACTGGTCAGAGGTGGGGAGTCATCTCCCATACAGCCAGCAGCCCACTCCTATGCAAAGAGCGTCCTCATTGCAATGGAGGGAGCCATTCCGAGGCATCTGTGAGTAACCGTGACCTGAGACACAGGCCAGATGCCTTTGAACTTTTCCCACCCTTCCGAGGTAAAACACCTGAATATGTACAAGGGCTTGAAAGCCTAGAGGAAGGGGCGTGGAGCCACACCAGCGACAGCACACAGGCCAACTTGGTGCCAGCAGGCCAGCCAGGATGGTTCTGGCCCTGGGCGCACTTCTGGAAACTTTCCATTGCCCTGCCTGAGATACCCCTCCTGTCCCGGCACCCACTGTTTTTTTCCTTCCTCACCTCTGTCCGGAGAGAAATTCCAGCGGAAGGTATGTGTGCCACATCCTCTTCTTTACAGGTGGAAACCTGGCAACTCCTGCAGAAAGTCCAGCAGAGACCCACTCACACCGGGCCACCCACAAAGCCGTGGCCCCTCACTCCCTCCCAACAGCACAGCCCCGACACTGCTGACGGGGCAGAGAATATGGAGTCAGGCACAGCTTCAGGGGCTATTGCTGCCTGCAGCGCTGTTTATATTGACCTCAACCCAAGCACACCTGGGGAGGGCCGGCCGGCAGGGTCAGGCTACCCAGGTCAGCTAATCCTCAGCCCTCAGGGAATCACATTGTTGAAAATGGACCTCGCTAAGGCAGAATAGAAGCCAAGGAATAAAAGGACACAATGCCATTTGCAGCACCGTAGGTGTGTCTAGACGTAATCACGTGACTTTTAGTAAGTCAGAAAGTGAAAGACACATATCATATCATATCTCTTATAGGTGTGACCGAAAAATGGATACCAGGGCAGATATTTCCACGGAGAAGGGCAATCAGAGATTCATTCAACAAACTTATGGTTCACCAATGGAAAGGTGTGAGGATTGGTTTCATTATGATATTGGGGTTAACAGACATATACAAACACAGGTGACATATAGAATCACCAAAGACCTACAGAATACCAAGAGAAGACTACTCAACATTCTGTCATAAGGTACATGGGAAAAGGATCCCAGGAAGAACAGACATATGTGTATGTGTAAAAGAACCACATCTTCCACACCTACAACAAGCCAAACATTGTAATCAAATTTGCTGTAATAAAAAATAAAAAATTAAATTAAAAACACGAACAAGAAGTAGTGAGACAAACTTGAGGGGCTTTCTCCTGGCACATTCCATTCTAAATTCCAATCTAGAACACGACTTCCATTGATGCTCTGTTGCCCCAGTAACCAGATTTGGTAAGGGAGACCTGCTGCCACCTTGTGGCCGTTTCACACAACAGCAGCTTTAATCCCAGCGCTAATGGTCAGTTGATATTCAAAATCATTGCAGGCCTGTAAATGACACCTGCCCTGAAAACAAATCCTGGGTTCATATATCGACCAAAAAATTCAAAGGACGTCCATATTTCAAAACGACAGTTTCAAAAGGCATATTTTACTCCCATTAGTGTTCTGCTTCTTTTTCTTTCTTTCTTTTTTTGTTAAAAAAACGGGAATGGCAAAAAGCATCCCTCAGAATGGGCGAAAATATTTGCAAACGAAGCAATGGACAAAGGTTTAATATCCAATATATATAAAGAGCTCATACAGCTTAATATTAAAAAAACAAACAACGCAATACAAAAATGGGCAGAAGATCTAAAGAGACGTTTCTTCAAAGAAGACACAGAGATGGCCAAGACGCACATGAAAAGCTGCTCAACATCACTAATTATTAGAGAAATGCAAATCAAAACTACAATGAGGTATCACCTCACACCTGTTACAATTGACATCATCAGAATATCTTCAAACAACGAATTCTGGGGAGGGTGTGGACAAAAGGATCCCTCTTCCACTAGTGGTGGAAATGTAAATTGATACAGTCACGATGGAGAACAGTATGGAGTTTCCTTAGAAAAACTAGAAATAGAATTACCATATGATCCAGCAATCCCACTTCTGGGCATATACCCAGAGAAAACCATAAATCAAAAAGGCACATTCACCACAATGCTCATTTCAGCACTATTTACGATAGCCAGGTAATGGAAGCAACCTAAATACCCACAGACAGACGAATGGATAAAGATGTGGTACATATATAAAATGGAATATTACTCAGCCATAAGAAGGAATGAAACTGGGTCATTTGTAGAGACGTCGATGGATCTAGAGACTGTCATACAGAATGAAGTAAGTCAGAAAGAGAAAAACAAATATTGTATATTAATGCATATATGTGGAACCTAGAAAAATGGTATAGATGAACTGGTTTGCAGGGAATAAATAGAGACACAGAGGTAGAGAACACACGTATGGACACCAAGTGTGGGAAGCCATGGGGTGGTGTTGGTGGCATATGTTGGGAGATTGGGATTGACCTGTATACATGTATATGCATAAAATACATAACTAATAATAACCTGCTGTATAAAAACATAAATAAAATTAAATTTTAAAATTTTAAAACATAAAATTTAAAAATAAAACAGAAAAAAGTTCTTCCCTTCACACAGATGTATTTATTTGAATGAATTATTTCCATGCTTATATCAATAAATACATAAAAGAGGAATAAAATCTAACTTGAACCAAAAAAGGAAAAAAAACCTGAACCCACCAGTTATACAGAGGAAAACCCTATCAGGGCACTTGTTCCAGCGGTAAACAATTCTGAAATTGGTCAGAGGTGGGGAATCATCTCCCATACAGCCAGCAGCCCACCCCCCAAGCAAGGAGGGTCCTCATTGCAAAGCTGGGGTACCAAGCCAAGGCATCTGTGAGTAAACGTGAGCTAAGCCCCAGTCCTGCTGCAGCTGAACTCTTCCCACCCTTTCCAGTTAAAACACCTGAATATGTACAAGAACTTGCAAGCTTAGAGGAAGGGCTGTGGAGCCACACCAGCGACAGCACACAGGCCGACTTGGTGCCTGCAGGCCAGTCAGGATGGTCCTGGCCCCAGATGCTCTTCTGGAAGCTTTCCATTTCCCTGCCTGAGATACCCCTCCTGCCACGGCCCCCACTGCTTTTTTACTTCCTCACCTCTGCCTGGGGAGAAATTCCAGCGGCAGGTATCGGTGACACATCCTCTTCTTTAGCAGGTGGCAGCCTGGCATCTCCTGCAGAAAGTCCAGCAGAGCCCCACTCACACTGGGCCACCCACAAAGCCGTGGCCCCTCACTCCCTCCCACCAGCACAGCCCCGGCACTGCCTACGGGGCAGAGAATATGGCGTCAGTCACAGCTACAAGGGCTGTCGCTCACTGGAGAGCTGTTTATATTGCCCTCAACTCAGGCACACCTGTGGAGGGCTGGCAGGCAGTTTCAGGCTGCAAAAATCAGCCAATCCTCACCCCTCAGGGGCTCACAGTTGCAGAAAATGAAACTTGCTAAACGGGCCAGGCCCTAGGAACAGGTGTGGGCTCTTGAGAGTCAGGATAGACAAGGGGCTGCAGCTGCGGCTTGTTTTCTTATCATTTTATCTGGTCCATGAGTGGATAACAACTTCAAGAAGACCCTATCCTAATGAGAGGAACCCAGGAGTCAGGGAGAGGAGTGATGGTGGGTGGAGACAGAGGCCTGGTGCCCTGGCTGCAGTGGAAGTGTCTGGAAGACCAGGCAGAAAGAGCCTGCAGAGAGTGATAGCCATGGTCACAGACCTGTCAGAACTGCTGTTTGTTAGTTCAAGTCCTGCTCTGAGGTATTCTGTGTCAGCTGTGAGCGACAGGTGAGCAGGGGGTTCTCTGCAAGGTGGGCTATGTGCACAGTTCCTGTGTGTCCAGCCCTGCTGGGGTACCTGCCCAGGGGAGCTCTGTATCCTGGGAAGGGCCTGAGTAGGAGAGCCCAATGGGCTGCTGGGTAGCTGCAGAGGTGAGCTCCATACCCTGGGAGGGACTTGACCACGAGAGCCCCGTGGGCTGTGGAGTAGGGGTGCAGCCCAGGTGAGCTCCATATCCTGAGATTGGCCTGACCACGAGAGCCCCATGGGCTGCTGGAGACCTGATAAAGTATATCAGGACAGTCAGTGAAGCCACCGAGGATATGCATCCAGTAGCTCCTATTTCCTACTCCCTGCTGGTCATTCTACCTTCCACCAGGCCATGGCATTCTGTATTAGACTTCAATGATGCCTTCTTCTGTATTCCATTCATCTCAGAGTCACAAGAATTTTTGGCTTGTGAGTGGCAGGACACAACATGCAACAAAAGCAATAATGCTGGGCCGTCCTGCCCCAATGGTTCAAAAATCCCCACACCATCATTGGGGAAATGTCCTCTAAAGACCTAAAAGTTCAACCTCTTTAAAAGGGAACCCTCCTTCAATATGCAGATGACATTCTGATCGCCAGGCCTACTAAAGACGCCTCTGAACTACCTAGCCAAGAAAGGATAGAAGGTGTCCAAGAAAAACGCTCAAATATCCCAGGCTAAGGTGACATGCCTGGGCTTCATTCTCACAGATATTCGGAGAAACGCATCCCAGGATAGGGAAGAAGCCATT
>NW_027640848.1:0-24345 GCF_949752795.1 Hyperoodon ampullatus | reverse complement strand
GCTACTCTCTCATTGGTTCTCCCTCTTCCCTTTCATCCTCTGCCAAATTGGCAACCTGTGCGAACCAAGAGGTTAAAGGGGCTGTCTCTCCAAGTTGGGAGGTTGATAGTAAAGCAGACGGAAAGTCAAACCGGAGCACCAGGAGAGGGTTTATTCTTTGAGTTTTAGAAAACTTTCGTATTCACAGTGTGTCCGTTCTCTAGGTTTCCCGCACATGTTATAGCTGTAGTAATATTCCCTTCAACCTGGAGAGTTCGGACCCATGGAATGGGTGCCATGCATTATTGCTTTAAAGCGTCTGCATTTGCTCACCCAATCTCACCAATCGTCTCAGTCCCAAGTGTCCCTCCTTATGCCACATCCAGCTGTCGTTGTAGATAGGGTCATTCCAGATTTCATCAGAGACCCTGAAGGAATTGTAAAGAATTTCCCAGTTTTTTTGTTTTGTTTTTGAAATTCCTTTTTATAGTGGGTTTGAGCTGATTCTCGCTGCCATGTTTATGCCAGTCTAGACACACTTGATTCCCTTACGGAGACATATCAATACATAGGTTTTAAGATTCTTACTAGTCAGATATTTTCCTCTGTGGGAAATATGGGGTTTTGAGTCCCTTTCACTGAAGACGGTGTAGGTCTTGTCTATTCCATAGTTGGTTTTTGGAACGGTACCTGTGCTTATATCAAACTCTGGTTTTATGCATCACCCCACCTCTCCTTCCCCCTTAAGCAGGTATAAGAGTGTTTTCTAAATGTGAGACACTGTTCTCTTTCCTAACTCAGTTCAAGTGTAGCCATGTTTACAGGATCTTCATAAGTGATATCTTATGATAAGTTTCTTTTTCTGTGTGACTTATTTCACTTAGAATCATCGTACCTGAATCCACCCATTTTGCTGCTACTGGTCTTATGACATTGATTTCATGGCTGAGGGATATTCCATCGTACGTAAGTACCACAATTTTTTGAACCATGTTTATATTTTCTGGGATACTTAAGGTGTATCCAAGTTGAGGTCCTTGTATGCAGTGCAGCCCTAAATTTTGGGGTGGCTCTGTCTTATTGATTTTCAGTTTTCCCAAGGTATATTCCCTAGACTGGTAGTGCCCTTGGCTCTGTAGCTCTGTTCTTTACTTGTTTTAGGGAACAGAATGCACTCCTCCAGAGAGGCAGTTGGCAATTTACATCCCGCCCATCAGCATAACAAGGCTCCCTGTTCTCCAGGGCCTGTCTTGCCTTTCTTGTTCTTACACATTTTGTGGATGTCCCTTTTGACCGGTGGGAAGTGATACTTCTTTGTAGTGCAGATTTGCATTGCCCGCTTGCTTGCTTGGCCAAAAAGGGCGTATGCGTTTTCTCCTGAATATATTCAGGAGAAAACGCATACGCCCTTTTTGG
Organism: Hyperoodon ampullatus; assembly: GCF_949752795.1. Lineage (NCBI taxonomy): Eukaryota > Metazoa > Chordata > Mammalia > Artiodactyla > Ziphiidae > Hyperoodon > Hyperoodon ampullatus. Next base: position 22,950 of record NW_027640848.1, on the reverse strand, counting down.
CCAAGTGCATCATTGTCGAAGTTGTGCCCCTCTTCCTGTGCTTTAAAGGCGATTCCAACGTACCTCTTGAAATCTGTTTCCTGCTATTCTGCCTCGCTTTCAAGTCCGCCTCGTTGCCTTCCCTCAACAGATTTTTGGACGATAGTTGTCCTTTATTACTCGGCCAGTTTGTGAATTGCTGTGCCCCTGAGCTCCATTTTTCAACTCGTTTTTGGTGAGCTGACCGCAAGTCCAAAATTTTGGTTCAGGACCTATACTGGTTCCCGGTGGGTGGCTGAGAATTTGATTAATTCTTCTTCCTGCTGGGAAATTACAGTGATATGTGCCCGTCCAAATGCCTAACAGCTACTCTCTCATTGGTTCTCCCTCTTCCCTTTCATCCTCTGCCAAATTGGCAACCTGTGCGAACCAAGATGTTAAATGGGCTGTCTCTCCAAGTTGGGAGGTTGATAGTAAAGCAGACGGAAAGTCAAACCGGAGCACCAGGAGTGGGACTATTCGTTGAGTTTTAGAAACCTTTCGTATTCACAGTGTGTCCGTTCTCTAGGTTTCCCGCACATGTTATAGCTGTAGTAATATTCCCTTCAACCTGGAGAGTTCGGACCCATGGAATGGGTGCCATGCATTATTGCTTTAAAGGGTCGGCATTTGCTCACCCAATCTCACCAATCGTCTCAGTCCCAAGTGTCCCTCCTTATGCCACATCCAGCTGTCGTTGTAGATAGGGTCATTCCAGCTTTCATCAGAGACCCTGAAGGAATTGTAAAGAATTTCCCCGTTTTTTTGTTTTGTTTTTAAAATTCCTTTTTATAGTGGGTTTGAGCTGATTCTCGTTGCCATGTTTATGCCAGTCTAGACACACTTGATTCCCTTACGGAGACATATCAATACATAGGTTTTAAGATTCTTACTAGTCAGATATTTTCCTCTGAGGGAAATATGGGGTTTTGAGTCCCTTTCACTGAGGACGGTGTAGGTCTTGTCTATTCCATAGTTGGTTTTTGGAACGGTACCTGTGCTTATATCAAACTCTTGTTTTATGCATCACCCCACCTCTCCTTCCCCCTTAAGCAGGTATAAGAGTGTTTTCTAAATGTGAGACACTGTTCTCTTTCCTAACTCAGTTCAAGTGTAGCCATGTTTACAGGATCTTCATAAGTGATATCTTATGATAAGTTTCTTTTTCTGTGTGACTTATTTTACTTAGAATCATCGTACCTGAATCCACCCATTTTGCTGCTACTGGTCTTATGACATTGATTTCATGGCTGAGGGATATTCCATCGTACGTAAGTACCACAATTTTTTGAACCATGTTTATATTTTCTGGGATACTTAAGGTGTATCCAAGTTGAGGTCCTTGTATGCAGTGCAGCCCTAAATTTTGGGGTGGCTCTGTCTTATTGATTTTCAGTTTTCCCAAGGTATATTCCCTAGACTGGTAGTGCCCTTGGCTCTGTAGCTCTGTTCTTTACTTGTTTTAGGGAACAGAATGCACTCCTCCAGAGAGGCAGTTGGCAATTTACATCCCGCCCATCAGCATAACAAGGCTCCCTGTTCTCCAGGGCCTGTCTTGCCTTTCTTGTTCTTACACATTTTGTGGATGTCCCTTTTGACCGGTGGGAAGTGATACTTCTTTGTAGTGCAGATTTGCATTGCCCGCTTGCTTGCTTGGCCAAAAAGGGCGTATGCGTTTTCTCCTGAATATATTCAGGAGAAAACGCATACGCCCTTTTTGGCCAAGTGCATCATTGTCGAAGTTGTGCCCCTCTTCCTGTGCTTTAAAGGCGATTCCAACGTACCTCTTGAAATCTGTTTCCTGCTATTCTGCCTCGCTTTCAAGTCCGCCTCGTTGCCTTCCCTCAACAGATTTTTGGACGATAGTTGTCCTTTATTACTCGGCCAGTTTGTGAATTGCTGTGCCCCTGAGCTCCATTTTTCAACTCGTTTTTGGTGAGCTGACCGCAAGTCCAAAATTTTGGTTCAGGACCTATACTGGTTCCAGGTGGGTGGCTGAGAATTTGGTTAATTCTTCTTCCTGCTGGGAAATTACAGTGATATGTGCCCGTCCAAATGCCTAACAGCTACTCTCTCATTGGTTCTCCCTCTTCCGTTTCATCCTCTGCCAAATTGGCAACCTGTGCGAACCAAGATGTTAAATGGGCTGTCTCTCCAAGTTGGGAGGTTGATAGTAAAGCAGACGGAAAGTCAAACCGGAGCACCAGGAGTGGGACTATTCGTTGAGTTTTAGAAACCTTTCGTATTCACAGTGTGTCCGTTCTCTAGGTTTCCCGCACATGTTATAGCTGTAGTAATATTCCCTTCAACCTGGAGAGTTCGGACCCATGGAATGGGTGCCATGCATTATTGCTTTAAAGGGTCTGCATTTGCTCACCCAATCTCACCAATCGTCTCAGTCCCAAGTGTCCCTCCTTATGCCACATCCAGCTGTCGTTGTAGATAGGGTCATTCCAGCTTTCATCAGAGACCCTGAAGGAATTGTAAAGAATTTCCCCGTTTTTTTGTTTTGTTTTTAAAATTCCTTTTTATAGTGGGTTTGAGCTGATTCTCGTTGCCATGTTTATGCCAGTCTAGACACACTTGATTCCCTTACGGAGACATATCAATACATAGGTTTTAAGATTCTTACTAGTCAGATATTTTCCTCTGAGGGAAATATGGGGTTTTGAGTCCCTTTCACTGAGGACGGTGTAGGTCTTGTCTATTCCATAGTTGGTTTTTGGAACGGTACCTGTGCTTATATCAAACTCTGGTTTTATGCATCACCCCACCTCTCCTTCCCCCTTAAGCAGGTATAAGAGTGTTTTCTAAATGTGAGACACTGTTCTCTTTCCTAACTCAGTTCAAGTGTAGCCATGTTTACAGGATCTTCATAAGTGATATCTTATGATAAGTTTCTTTTTCTGTGTGACTTATTTTACTTAGAATCATCGTACCTGAATCCACCCATTTTGCTGCTACTGGTCTTATGACATTGATTTCATGGCTGAGGGATATTCCATCGTACGTAAGTACCACAATTTTTTGAACCATGTTTATATTTTCTGGGATACTTAAGGTGTATCCAAGTTGAGGTCCTTGTATGCAGTGCAGCCCTAAATTTTGGGGTGGCTCTGTCTTATTGATTTTCAGTTTTCCCAAGGTATATTCCCTAGACTGGTAGTGCCCTTGGCTCTGTAGCTCTGTTCTTTACTTGTTTTAGGGAACAGAATGCACTCCTCCAGAGAGGCAGTTGGCAATTTACATCCCGCCCATCAGCATAACAAGGCTCCCTGTTCTCCAGGGCCTGTCTTGCCTTTCTTGTTCTTACACATTTTGTGGATGTCCCTTTTGACCGGTGGGAAGTGATACTTCTTTGTAGTGCAGATTTGCATTGCCCGCTTGCTTGCTTGGCCAAAAAGGGCGTATGCGTTTTCTCCTGAATATATTCAGGAGAAAACGCATACGCCCTTTTTGGCCAAGTGCATCATTGTCGAAGTTGTGCCCCTCTTCCTGTGCTTTAAAGGCGATTCCAACGTACCTCTTGAAATCTGTTTCCTGCTATTCTGCCTCGCTTTCAAGTCCGCCTCGTTGCCTTCCCTCAACAGATTTTTGGACGATAGTTGTCCTTTATTACTCGGCCAGTTTGTGAATTGCTGTGTCCCTGAGCTCCATTTTTCAACTCGTTTTCGGAGAGCTGACCGCAAGTCCAAAATTTTGGTTCAGGACCTATACTGGTTCCCGGTGGGTGGCTGAGAATTTGGTTAATTCTTCTTCCTGCCGGGAAATTACAGTGATATGTGCCCGTCCAAATGCCTAACAGCTACTCTCTCATTGGTTCTCCCTCTTCCCTTTCATCCTCTGCCAAATTGGCAACCTGTGCGAACCAAGAGGTTAAAGGGGCTGTCTCTCCAAGTTGGGAGGTTGATAGTAAAGCAGACGGAAAGTCAAACCGGAGCACCAGGAGAGGGTTTATTCTTTGAGTTTTAGAAAACTTTCGTATTCACAGTGTGTCCGTTCTCTAGGTTTCCCGCACATGTTATAGCTGTAGTAATATTCCCTTCAACCTGGAGAGTTCGGACCCATGGAATGGGTGCCATGCATTATTGCTTTAAAGCGTCTGCATTTGCTCACCCAATCTCACCAATCGTCTCAGTCCCAAGTGTCCCTCCTTATGCCACATCCAGCTGTCGTTGTAGATAGGGTCATTCCAGCTTTCATCAGAGACCCTGAAGGAATTGTAAAGAATTTCCCAGTTTTTTTGTTTTGTTTTTGAAATTCCTTTTTATAGTGGGTTTGAGGTGATTCTCGCTGCCATGTTTATGCCAGTCTAGACCCACTTGATTCCCTTACGGAGACATATCAATACATAGGTTTTAAGATTCTTACTAGTCAGATATTTTCCTCTGCGGGAAATATGGGGTTTTGAGTCCCTTTCGCTGAGGAAGGTGTAGGTCTTGTCTATTCCATAGTTGGTTTTTGGAACGGTACCTGTGCTTATATCAAACTCTGGTTTTATGCATCACCCCACCTCTCCTTCCCCCTTAAGCAGGTATAAGAGTGTTTTCTAAATGTGAGACACTGTTCTCTTTCCTAACTCAGTTCAAGTGTAGCCATGTTTACAGGATCTTCATAAGTGATATCTTATGATAAGTTTCTTTTTCTGTGTGACTTATTTCACTTAGAATCATCGTACCTGAATCCACCCATTTTGCTGCTACTGGTCTTATGACATTGATTTCCTGGCTGAGGGATATTCCATCGTACGTAAGTACCACAATTTTTTGAACCATGTTTATATTTTCTGGGATACTTAAGGTGTATCCAAGTTGAGGTCCTTGTATGCAGTGCAACCCTAAGTTTTGGGGTGGCTCTGTCTTATTGATTTTCAGTTTTCCCAAGGTATATTCCCTAGACTGGTAGTGCCCTTGGCTCTGTAGCTCTGTTCTTTACTTGTTTTAGGGAACAGAATGCACTCCTCCAGAGAGGCAGTTGGCAATTTACATCCCGCCCATCAGCATAACAAGGCTCCCTGTTCTCCAGGGCCTGTCTTGCCTTTCTTGTTCTTACACATTTTGTGGATGTCCCTTTTGACCGGTGGGAAGTGATACTTCTTTGTAGTGCAGATTTGCATTGCCCGCTTGCTTGCTTGGCCAAAAAGGGCGTATGCGTTTTCTCCTGAATATATTCAGGAGAAAACGCATATGCCCTTTTTGGCCAAGTGCGTCATTGTCGAAGTTGTGCCCCTCTTCCTGTGCTTTAAAGGCGATTCCAACGTACCTCTTGAAATCTGTTTCCTGCTATTCTGCCTCACTTTCAAGTCTGCCTCGTTGCCTTCCCTCAACAGATTTTTGGACGACAGTTGTCCTTTATTACTCGGCCAGTTTGTGAATTGCTGTGTCCCTGAGCTCCATTTTTCAACTCGTTTTTGGAGAGCTGACCGCAAGTCCAAAATTTTGGTTCAGGACCTATACTGGTTCCCGGTGGGTGGCTGAGAATTTGGTTAATTCTTCTTCCTGCCGGGAAATTACAGTGATATGTGCCCGTCCAAATGCCTAACAGCTACTCTCTCATTGGTTCTCCCTCTTCCCTTTCATCCTCTGCCAAATTGGCAACCTGTGCGAACCAAGAGGTTAAAGGGGCTGTCTCTCCAAGTTGGGAGGTTGATAGTAAAGCAGACGGAAAGTCAAACCGGAGCACCAGGAGAGGGTTTATTCTTTGAGTTTTAGAAACCTTTCGTATTCACAGTGTGTCCGTTCTCTAGGTTTCCCGCACATGTTATAGCTGTAGTAATATTCCCTTCAACCTGGAGAGTTCGGACCCATGGAATGGGTGCCATGCATTATTGCTTTAAAGCGTCTGCATTTGCTCACCCAATCTCACCAATCGTCTCAGTCCCAAGTGTCCCTCCTTATGCCACATCCAGCTGTCGTTGTAGATAGGGTCATTCCAGCTTTCATCAGAGACCCTGAAGGAATTGTAAAGAATTTCCCAGTTTTTTTGTTTTGTATTTGAAATTCATTTTTATAGTGGGTTTGAGCTGATTCTCGCTGCCATGTTTATGCCAGTCTAGACACACTTGATTCCCTTATGGAGACATATCAATACATAGGTTTTAAGATTCTTACTAGTCAGATATTTTCCTCTGCGGGAAATATGGGGTTTTGAGTCCCTTTCACTGAGGACGGTGTAGGTCTTGTCTATTCCATAGTTGGTTTTTGGAACGGTACCTGTGCTTATATCAAACTCTGGTTTTATGCATCACCCCACCTCTCCTTCAACCTTAAGCAGGTATAAGAGTGTTTTCTAAATGTGAGACACTGTTCTCTTTCCTAACTCAGTTCAAGTGTAGCCATGTTTACAGGATCTTCATAAGTGATATCTTATGATAAGTTTCTTTTTCTGTGTGATTTATTTCACTTAGAATCATCGTACCTGAATCCACCCATTTTGCTGCTACTGGTCTTATGACATTGATTTCATGGCTGAGGGATATTCCATTGTACGTAAGTACCACAATTTTTTGAACCATGTTTATATTTTCTGGGATACTTAAGGTGTATCCAAGTTGAGGTCCTTGTATGCAGTGCAGCCCTAAATTTTGGGGTGGCTCTGTCTTATTGATTTTCAGTTTTCCCAAGGTATATTCCCTAGACTGGTAGTGCCCTTGGCTCTGTAGCTCTGTTCTTTACTTGTTTTAGGGAACAGAATGCACTCCTCCAGAGAGGCAGTTGGCAATTTACATCCCGCCCATCAGCATAACAAGGCTCCCTGTTCTCCAGGGCCTGTCTTGCGTTTCTTGTTCTTACACATTTTGTGGATGTCCCTTTTGACCGGTGGGAAGTGATACTTCTTTGTAGTGCAGATTTGCATTGCCCGCTTGCTTGCTTAGCCAAAAAGGGCGTATTCGTTTTCTCCTGAATATATTCAGGAGAAAACGCATACGCCCTTTTTGGCCAAGTGCATCATTGTCGAAGATGTGCCCCTCTTCCTGTGCTTTAAAGGCGATTCCAACGTACCTCTTGAAATCTGTTTCCTGCTATTCTGCCTCGCTTTCAAGTCCGCCTCGTTGCCTTCCCTCAACAGATTTTTGGAAGATAGTTGTCCTTTATTACTCGGCCAGTTTGTGAATTGCTGTGCCCCTGAGCTCCATTTTTCAACTCGTTTTTGGTGAGCTGACCGCAAGTCCAAAATTTTGGTTCAGGACCTATACTGGTTCCCGGTGGGTGGCTGAGAATTTGGTTAATTCTTCTTCCTGCCTGGAAATTACAGTGATATGTGCCCGTCCAAATGCCTAACAGCTACTCTCTCATTGGTTCTCCCTCTTCCCTTTCATCCTCTGCCAAATTGGCAACCTGTGCGAACCAAGAGGTTAAAGGGGCTGTCTCTCCAAGTTGGGAGGTTGATAGTAAAGCAGACGGAAAGTCAAACCGGAGCACCAGGAGAGGGACTATGCGTTGAGTTTTAGAAACCTTTTGTATTCACAGTGTGTCCGTTCTCTAGGTTTCCCGCACATGTTATAGCTGTAGTAATATTCCCTTCAACCTGGAGAGTTCGGACTCATGGAATGGGTGCCATGCATTATTGCTTTAAAGGGTCTGCATTTGCTCACCCAATCTCACCAATCGTCTCAGTCCCAAGTGTCCCTCCTTATGCCACATCCAGCTGTCGTTGTAGATAGGGTCATTCCAGCTTTCATCAGAGACCCTGAAGGAATTGTAAAGAATTTCCCAGTTTTTTTGTTTTGTTTTTGAAATTCCTTTTTATAGTGGGTTTGAGCTGATTCTCGCTGCCATGTTTATGCCAGTCTAGACACACTTGATTCCCTTACGGAGACATATCAATACATAGGTTTTAAGATTCTTACTAGTCAGATACTTTCCTCTGCGGGAAATATGGGGTTTTGAGTCCCTTTCACTGAGGACTGTGTAGGTCTTGTCTATTCCATAGTTGGTTTTTGGAACGGTACCTGAGCTTATATCAAACTCTGGTTTTATGCATCACCCCACCTCTCCTTCCCCCTTAAGCAGGTATAAGAGTGTTTTCTAAATGTGAGACACTGTTCTCTTTCCTAACTCAGTTCAAGTGTAGCCATGTTTACAGGATCTTCATAAGTGATATCTTATGATAAGTTTCTTTTTCTGTGTGACTTATTTCACTTAGAATCATCGTACCTGAATCCACCCATTTTGCTGCTACTGGTCTTATGACATTGATTTCATGGCTGAGGGATATTCCATCATACGTAAGTACCACAGTTTTTTGAACCATGTTTATATTTTCTGGGATACATAAGGTGTATCCAAGTTGAGGTCCTTGTATGCAGTGCAGCCCTAAATTTTGGGGTGGCTCTGTCTTATTGATTTTCAGTTTTCCCAAGGTATATTCCCTAGACTGGTAGTGCCCTTGGCTCTGTAGCTCTGTTCTTTACTTGTTTTAGGGAACAGAATGCACTCCTCCAGAGAGGCAGTTGGCAATTTACATCCCGCCCATCAGCATAACAAGGCTCACTGTTCTCCAGGGCCTGTCTTGCCTTTCTTGTTCTTACACATTTTGTGGATGTCCCTTTTGACCGGTGGGAAGTGATACTTCTTTGTAGTGCTGATTTGCATTGCCCGCTTGCTTGCTTGGCCAAAAAGGGCATATGCGTTTTCTCCTGAATATATTCAGGAGAAAACGCATATGCCCTTTTTGGCCAAGTGCATCATTGTCGAAGTTGTGCCCCTCTTCCTGTGCTTTAAAGGCGATTCCAACGTACCTCTTGAAATCTGTTTCCTGCTATTCTGCCTCGCTTTCAAGTCCGCCTCGTTGCCTTCCCTCAACAGATTTTTGGACGATAGGTGTCCTTTATTACTCGGCCAGTTTGTGAATTGCTGTGTCGCTGAGCTCCATTTTTCAACTCGTTTTTGGAGAGCTGACCGCAAGACCAAAATTTTGGTTCAGGACCTATACTGGTTCCCGGTGGGTGGCTGAGAATTTGGTTAATTCTTCTTCCTGCTGGGAAATTAGAGTGATATGTGCCCGTCCAAATGCCTAACAGCTACTCTCTCATTGGTTCTCCCTCTTCCCTTTCATCCTCTGCCAAATTGGCAACCTGTGCGAACCAAGAGGTTAAAGGGGCTGTCTCTCCAAGTTGGGAGGTTGATAGTAAAGCAGACGGAAAGTCAAACCGGAGCACCAGGAGAGGGACTATGCGTTGAGTTTTAGAAACCTTTCGTATTCACAGTGTGTCCGTTCTCTAGGTTTCCCGCACATGTTATAGCTGTAGTAATATTCCCTTCAACCTGGAGAGTTCGGACACATGGAATGGGTGCCATGCATTATTGCTTTAAAGGATCTGCATTTGCTCACCCAATCTCACCAATCGTCTCAGTCCCAAGTGTCCCTCCTTATGCCACATCCAGCTGTCGTTGTAGATAGGGTCATTCCAGCTTTCATCAGAGACCCTGAAGGAATTGTAAAGAATTTCCCAGTTTTTTTGTTTTGTTTTTGAAATTCATTTTTATAGTGGGTTTGAGCTGATTCTCGCTGCCATGTTTATGCCAGTCTAGACACACTTGATTCCCTTACGGAGACATATCAATACATAGGTTTTAAGATTCTTACTAGCCAGATACTTTCCTCTGCGGGAAATATGGGGTTTTGAGTCCCTTTCACTGAGGACGGTGTAGGTCTTGTCTATTCCATAGTTGGTTTTTGGAACGGTACCTGTGCTTATATCAAACTCTGGTTTTATGCATCACCCCACCTCTCCTTCCCCCTTAAGCAGGTATAAGAGTGTTTTCTAAATGTGAGACACTGTTCTCTTTCCTAACTCAGTTCAAGTGTAGCCATGTTTACAGGATCTTCATAAGTGATATCTTATGATAAGTTTCTTTTTCTGTGTGACTTATTTCACTTAGAATCATCGTACCTGAATCCACCCATTTTGCTGCTACTGGTCTTATGACATTGATTTCATGGCTGAGGGATATTCCATCGTACGTAAGTACCACAATTTTTTGAACCATGTTTATATTTTCTGGGATACTTAAGGTGTATCCAAGTTGAGGTCCTTGTATGCAGTGCAGCCCTAAATTTTGGGGTGGCTCTGTCTTATTGATTTTCAGTTTTCCCAAGGTATATTCCCTAGACTGGTAGTGCCCCTGGCTCTGTAGCTCTGTTCTTTACTTGTTTTAGGGAACAGAATGCACTCCTCCAGAGAGGCAGTTGGCAATTTACATCCCGCCCATCAGCATAACAAGGCTCCCTGTTCTCCAGGGCCTGTCTTGCCTTTCTTGTTCTTACACATTTTGTGGATGTCCCTTTTGACCGGTGGGAAGTGATACTTCTTTGTAGTGCAGATTTGCATTGCCCGCTTGCTTACTTGGCCAAAAAGGGCGTATGCGTTTTCTCCTGAATATATTCAGGAGAAAACGCATACGCCCTTTTTGGCCAAGTGCATCATTGTCGAAGTTGTGCCCCTCTTCCTGTGCTTTAAAGGCGATTCCAACGTACCTCTTGAAATCTGTTTCCTGCTATTCTGCCTCGCTTTCAAGTCCACCTCGTTGCCTTCCCTCAACAGATTTTTGGAAGATAGTTGTCCTTTATTACTCGGCCAGTTTGTGAATTGCTGTGCCCCTGAGCTCCATTTTTCAACTCGTTTTTGGTGAACTGACCGCAAGTCCAAAATTTTGGTTCAGGACCTATACTGGTTCCCGGTGGGTGGCTGAGAATTTGGTTAATTCTTTTTCCTGCCGGGAAATTACAGTGATATGTGCCCGTCCAAATGCCTAACAGCTACTCTCTCATTGGTTCTCCCTCTTCCCTTTCATCCTCTGTCAAATTGGCAACCTGTGCGAACCAAGAGGTTAAAGGGGCTGTCTCTCCAAGTTGGGAGGTTGATAGTAAAGCAGACGGAAAGTCAAACCGGAGCACCAGGAGAGGGACTATGCGTTGAGTTTTAGAAACCTTTCGTATTCACAGTGTGTCCGTTCCCTAGGTTTCCCGCACATGTTATAGCTGTAGTAATATTCCCTTCAACCTGGAGAGTTCGGACCCATGAAATGGGTGCCATGCATTATTGCTTTAAAGGGTCTGCATTTGCTCACCCAATCTCACCAATCGTCTCAGTCCCAAGTGTCCCTCCTTATGCCACATCCAGCTGTCGTTGTAGATAGGGTCATTCCAGCTTTCATCAGAGACCCTGAAGGAATTGTAAAGAATTTCCCAGTTTTTTTGTTTTGTTTTTGAAATTCCTTTTTATAGTGGGTTTGAGCTGATTCTCGCTGCCATGTTTATGCCAGTCTAGACACACTTGATTCCCTTACGGAGACATATCAATACATAGGTTTTAAGATTCTTACTAGTCAGATACTTTCCTCTGCGGGAAATATGGGGTTTTGAGTCCCTTTCACTGAGGACGGTGTAGGTCTTGTCTATTCCATAGTTGGTTTTTGGAACGGTACCTGTGCTTATATCAAACTCTGGTTTTATGCATCACCCCACCTCTCCTTCCCCCTTAAGCAGGTATAAGAGTGTTTTCTAAATGTGAGACACTGTTCTCTTTCCTAACTCAGTTCAAGTGTAGCCATGTTTACAGGATCTTCATAAGTGATATCTTATGATAAGTTTCTTTTTCTGTGTGACTTATTTCACTTAGAATCATCGTACCTGAATCCACCCATTTTGCTGCTACTGGTCTTATGACATTGATTTCATGGCTGAGGGATATTCCATCGTACGTAAGTACCACAATTTTTTGAACCATGTTTATATTTTCTGGGATACTTAAGGTGTATCCAAGTTGAGGTCCTTGTATGCAGTGCAGCCCTAAATTTTGGGGTGGCTCTGTCTTATTGATTTTCAGTTTTCCCAAGGTATATTCCCTAGACTGGTAGTGCCCCTGGCTCTGTAGCTCTGTTCTTTACTTGTTTTAGGGAACAGAATGCACTCCTCCAGAGAGGCAGTTGGCAATTTACATCCCGCCCATCAGCATAACAAGGCTCCCTGTTCTCCAGGGCCTGTCTTGCCTTTCTTGTTCTTACACATTTTGTGGATGTCCCTTTTGACCGGTGGGAAGTGATACTTCTTTGTAGTGCAGATTTGCATTGCCCGCTTGCTTGCTTGGCCAAAAAGGGCGTATGCGTTTTCTCCTGAATATATTCAGGAGAAAACGCATACGCCCTTTTTGGCCAAGTGCATCATTGTCGAAGTTGTGCCCCTCTTCCTGTGCTTTAAAGGCGATTCCAACGTACCTCTTGAAATCTGTTTCCTGCTATTCTGCCTCGCTTTCAAGTCCGCCTCGTTGCCTTCCCTCAACAGATTTTTGGACGATAGTTGTCCTTTATTACTCGGCCAGTTTGTGAATTGCTGTGTCCCTGAGCTCCATTTTTCAACTCGTTTTTGGAGAGCTGACCGCAAGTCCAAAATTTTGGTTCAGGACCTATACTGGTTCCCGGTGGGTGTCTGAGAATTTGGTTAATTCTTCTTCCTGCCGGGAAATTACACTGATATGTGCCCGTCCAAATGCCTAACAGCTACTCTCTCATTGGTTCTCCCTCTTCCCTTTCATCCTCTGCCAAATTGGCAACCTGTGCGAACCAAGAGGTTAAAGGGGCTGTCTCTCCAAGTTGGGAGGTTGATAGTAAAGCAGCCGGAAAGTCAATCCGGAGCACCAGGAGAGGGTTTATTCGTTGAGTTTTAGAAACCTTTCGTATTCACAGTGTGTCCGTTCTCTAGGTTTCCCGCACATGTTATAGCTGTAGTAATATTCCCTTCAACCTGGAGAGTTCGGACCCATGGAATGGGTGCCATGCATTATTGCTTTAAAGGGTCTGCATTTGCTCACCCAATCTCACCAATCATCTCAGTCCCAAGTGTCCCTCCTTATGCCACATCCAGCTGTCGTTGTAGATAGGGTCATTCCAGCTTTCATCAGAGACCCTGAAGGAATTGTAAAGAATTTCCCAGTTTTTTTGTTTTGTTTTTGAAATTCCTTTTTATAGTGGGTTTGAGCTGATTCTCGCTGCCATGTTTATGCCAGTCTAGATACACTTGATTCCCTTACGGAGACATATCAATACATAGGTTTTAAGATTCTTACTAGTCAGATATTTTCCTCTGCGGGAAATATGGGGTTTTGAGTCCCTTTCACTGAGGACGGTGTAGGTCTTGTCTATTCCATAGTTGGTTTTTGGAACGGTACCTGTGCTTATATCAAACTCTGGTTTTATGCATCACCCCACCTCTCCTTCCCCCTTAAGCAGGTATAAGAGTGTTTTCTAAATGTGAGACACTGTTCTCTTTCCTAACTCAGTTCAAGTGTAGCCATGTTTACAGGATCTTCATAAGTGATATCTTATGATAAGTTTCTTTTTCTGTGTGACTTATTTCACTTAGAATCATCGTACCTGAATCCACCCATTTTGCTGCTACTGGTCTTATGACATTGATTTCATGGCTGAGGGATATTCCATCGTACGTAAGTACCACAATTTTTTGAACCATGTTTATATTTTCTGGGATACTTAAGGTGTATCCAAGTTGAGATCCTTGTATGCAGTGCAGCCCTAAATTTTGGGGTGGCTCTGTCTTATTGATTTTCAGTTTTCCCAAGGTATATTCCCTAGACTGGTAGTGCCCTTGGCTCTGTAGCTCTGTTCTTTACTTGTTTTAGGGAACAGAATGCACTCCTCCAGAGAGGCAGTTGGCAATTTACATCCCGCCCATCAGCATAACAAGGCTCCCTGTTCTCCAGGGCCTGTCTTGCCTTTCTTGTTCTTACACATTTTGTGGATGTCCCCTTTGACTGTTGGGAAGTGATACTTCTTTGTAGTGCAGATTTGCATTGCCCGCTTGCTTGCTTGGCCAATAAGGGCGTATGCGTTTTCTCCTGAATATATTCAGGAGAAAACGCATACGCCCTTTTTGGCCAAGTGCATCATTGTCGAAGTTGTGCCCCTCTTCCTGTGCTTTAAAGGCAATTCCAACGTACCTCTTGAAATCTGTTTCCTGCTATTCTGCCTCGCTTTCAAGTCCGCCTCGTTGCCTTCCCTCAACAGATTTTTGGACGATAGTTGTCCTTTATTACTCGGCCAGTTTGTGAATTGCTGTGCCCCTGAGCTCCATTTTTCAACTCGTTTTTGGAGAGCTGACCGCAAGTCCAAAATTTTGGTTCAGGACCTATACTGGTTCCCGGTGGGTGGCTGAGAATTTGGTTAATTCTTCTTCCTGCCGGGAAATTACAGTGATATGTGCCCGTCCAAATGCCTAACAGCTACTCTCTCATTGGTTCTCCCTCTTCCCTTTCATCCTCTGCCAAATTGGCAACCTGTGCGAACCAAGATGTTAAAGGGGCTGTCTCTCCAAGTTGGGAGGTTGATAGTAAAGCAGACGGAAAGTCAAACCGGAGCACCAGGAGAGGGACTATGCGTGGAGTTTTAGAAACCTTTCGTATTCACAGTGTGTCCGTTCCCTAGGTTTCCCGCACATGTTATAGCTGTAGTAATATTCCCTTCAACCTGGAGAGTTCGGACCCATGAAATGGGTGCCATGCATTATTGCTTTAAAGGGTCTGCATTTGCTCACCCAATCTCACCAATCGTCTCAGTCCCAAGTGTCCCTCCTTATGCCACATCCAGCTGTCGTTGTAGATAGGGTCATTCCAGCTTTCATCAGAGACCCTGAAGGAATTGTAAAGAATTTCCCAGTTTTTTTGTTTTGTTTTTGAAATTCCTTTTTATAGTGGGTTTGAGCTGATTCTCGCTGCCATGTTTATGCCAGTCTAGACACACTTGATTCCCTTACGGAGACATATCAATACATAGGTTTTAAGATTCTTACTAGTCAGATACTTTCCTCTGCGGGAAATATGGGGTTTTGAGTCCCTTTCACTGAGGACGGTGTAGGTCTTGTCTATTCCATAGTTGGTTTTTGGAACGGTACCTGTGCTTATATCAAACTCTGGTTTTATGCATCACCCCACCTCTCCTTCCCCCTTAAGCAGGTATAAGAGTGTTTTCTAAATGTGAGACACTGTTCTCTTTCCTAACTCAGTTCAAGTGTAGCCATGTTTACAGGATCTTCATAAGTGATATCTTATGATAAGTTTCTTTTTCTGTGTGACTTATTTCACTTAGAATCATCGTACCTGAATCCACCCATTTTGCTGCTACTGGTCTTATGACATTGATTTCATGGCTGAGGGATATTCCATCGTACGTAAGTACCACAATTTTTTGAACCATGTTTATATTTTCTGGGATACTTAAGGTGTATCCAAGTTGAGGTCCTTGTATGCAGTGCAGCCCTAAATTTTGGGGTGGCTCTGTCTTATTGATTTTCAGTTTTCCCAAGGTATATTCCCTAGACTGGTAGTGCCCCTGGCTCTGTAGCTCTGTTCTTTACTTGTTTTAGGGAACAGAATGCACTCCTCCAGAGAGGCAGTTGGCAATTTACATCCCGCCCATCAGCATAACAAGGCTCCCTGTTCTCCAGGGCCTGTCTTGCCTTTCTTGTTCTTACACATTTTGTGGATGTCCCTTTTGACCGGTGGGAAGTGATACTTCTTTGTAGTGCAGATTTGCATTGCCCGCTTGCTTGCTTGGCCAAAAAGGGCGTATGCGTTTTCTCCTGAATATATTCAGGAGAAAACGCATACGCCCTTTTTGGCCAAGTGCATCATTGTCGAAGTTGTGCCCCTCTTCCTGTGCTTTAAAGGCGATTCCAACGTACCTCTTGAAATCTGTTTCCTGCTATTCTGCCTCGCTTTCAAGTCCGCCTCGTTGCCTTCCCTCAACAGATTTTTGGACGATAGTTGTCCTTTATTACTCGGCCAGTTTGTGAATTGCTGTGTCCCTGAGCTCCATTTTTCAACTCGTTTTTGGAGAGCTGACCGCAAGTCCAAAATTTTGGTTCAGGACCTATACTGGTTCCCGGTGGGTGTCTGAGAATTTGGTTAATTCTTCTTCCTGCCGGGAAATTACACTGATATGTGCCCGTCCAAATGCCTAACAGCTACTCTCTCATTGGTTCTCCCTCTTCCCTTTCATCCTCTGCCAAATTGGCAACCTGTGCGAACCAAGAGGTTAAAGGGGCTGTCTCTCCAAGTTGGGAGGTTGATAGTAAAGCAGCTGGAAAGTCAATCCGGAGCACCAGGAGAGGGTTTATTCGTTGAGTTTTAGAAACCTTTCGTATTCACAGTGTGTCCGTTCTCTAGGTTTCCCGCACATGTTATAGCTGTAGTAATATTCCCTTCAACCTGGAGAGTTCGGACCCATGGAATGGGTGCCATGCATTATTGCTTTAAAGCGTCTGCATTTGCTCACCCAATCTCACCAATCGTCTCAGTCCCAAGTGTCCCTCCTTATGCCACATCCAGCTGTCGTTGTAGATAGGGTCATTCCAGCTTTCATCAGAGACACTGAAGGAATTGTAAAGAATTTCCCAGTTTTTTTGTTTTGTTTTTGAAATTCCTTTTTATAGTGGGTTTGAGCTGATTCTCGCTGCCATGTTTATGCCAGTCTAGACACACTTGATTCCCTTACGGAGACATATCAATACATAGGTTTTAAGATTCTTACTAGTCAGATATTTTCCTCTGCGGGAAATATGGGGTTTTGAGTCCCTTTCACTGAGGACGGTGTAGGTCTTGTCTATTCCATAGTTGGTTTTTGGAATGGTACCTGTGCTTATATCAAACTCTGGTTTTATGCATCACCCCACCTCTCCTTCCCCCTT
Organism: Hyperoodon ampullatus; assembly: GCF_949752795.1. Taxonomy (NCBI): domain Eukaryota; kingdom Metazoa; phylum Chordata; class Mammalia; order Artiodactyla; family Ziphiidae; genus Hyperoodon; species Hyperoodon ampullatus. The sequence goes on along the minus strand of NW_027640848.1, from coordinate 6,231 downwards.
AAGCAGGTATAAGAGTGTTTTCTAAATGTGAGACACTGTTCTCTTTCCTAACTCAGTTCAAGTGTAGCCATGTTTACAGGATCTTCATAAGTGATATCTTATGATAAGTTTCTTTTTCTGTGTGACTTATTTCACTTAGAATCATCGTACCTGAATCCACCCATTTTGCTGCTACTGGTCTTATGACATTGATTTCATGGCTGAGGGATATTCCATCGTACGTAAGTACCACAATTTTTTGAACCATGTTTATATTTTCTGGGATACTTAAGGTGTATCCAAGTTGAGGTCCTTGTATGCAGTGCAGCCCTAAATTTTGGGGTGGCTCTGTCTTATTGATTTTCAGTTTTCCCAAGGTATATTCCCTAGACTGGTAGTGCCCTTGGCTCTGTAGCTCTGTTCTTTACTTGTTTTAGGGAACAGAATGCACTCCTCCAGAGAGGCAGTTGGCAATTTACATCCCGCCCATCAGCATAACAAGGCTCCCTGTTCTCCAGGGCCTGTCTTGCCTTTCTTGTTCTTACACATTTTGTGGATGTCCCCTTTGACTGTTGGGAAATGATATTTCTTTGTAGTGCAGATTTGCATTGCCCGCTTGCTTGCTTGGCCAAAAAGGGCGTATGCGTTTTCTCCTGAATATATTCAGGAGAAAAGGCATACGCCCTTTTTGGCCAAGTGCATCATTGTCGAAGTTGTGCCCCTCTTCCTGTGCTTTAAAGGCGATTCCAACGTACCTCTTGAAATCTGTTTCCTGCTATTCTGCCTCGCTTTCAAGTCCGCCTCGTTGCCTTCCCTCAACAGATTTTTGGACGATAGTTGTCCTTTATTACTCGGCCAGTTTGTGAATTGCTGTGCCCCTGAGCTCCATTTTTCAACTCGTTTTTGGTGAGCTGACCGCAAGTCCAAAATTTTGGTTCAGGACCTATACTGGTTCCCGGTGGGTGGCTGAGAATTTGGTTAATTCTTCTTCCTGCCGGGAAATTACAGTGATATGTGACCGTCCAAATGCCTAACAGCTACTCTCTCATTGGTTCTCCCTCTTCCCTTTCATCCTCTGCCAAATTGGCAACCTGTGCGAACCAAGATGTTAAAGGGGCTGTCTCTCCAAGTTGGGAGGTTGATAGTAAAGCAGACGGAAAGTCAAACCGGAGCACCAGGAGAGGGACTATGCGTTGAGTTTTAGAAACCTTTCGTATTCACAGTGTGTCCGTTCTCTAGGTTTCCTGCACATGTTATAGCTGTAGTAATATTCCCTTCAACCTGGAGAGTTCGGACCCATGGAATGGGTGCCATGCATTATTGCTTTAAAGGGTCTGCATTTGCTCACCCAATCTCACCAATCGTCTCAGTCCCAAGTGTCCCTCCTTATGCCACATCCAGCTGTCGTTGTAGATAGGGTCATTCTAGATTTCATCAGAGACCCTGAAGTAATTGTAAAGAATTTCCCAGGTTTTTGTTTTGTTTTTGAAATTCCTTTTTATAGTGGGTTTGAGCTGATTCTCGCTGCCATGTTTATGCCAGTCTAGACACACTTGATTCCCTTACGGAGACATATCAATACATAGGTTTTAAGATTCTTACTAGTCAGATATTTTCCTCTGCGGGAAATATGGGGTTTTGAGTCCCTTTCACTGAGGACGGTGTAGGTCTTGTCTATTCCATAGTTGGTTTTTGGAACGGTACCTGTGCTTATATCAAACTGTGGTTTTATGCATCACCCCACCTCTCCTTCCCCCTTAAGCAGGTATAAGAGTGTTTTCTAAATGTGAGACACTGTTCTCTTTCCTAACTCAGTTCAAGTGTAGCCATGTTTACAGGATCTTCATAAGTGATATCTTATGATAAGTTTCTTTTTCTGTGTGACTTATTTCACTTAGAATCATCGTACCTGAATCCACCCATTTTGCTGCTACTGGTCTTATGACATTGATTTCATGGCTGAGGGATATTCCATCGTACGTAAGTACCACAATTTTTTGAACCATGTTTATATTTTCTGGGATACTTAAGGTGTATCCAAGTTGAGGTCCTTGTATGCAGTGCAGCCCTAAATTTTGGGGTGGCTCTGTCTTATTGAATTTCAGTTTTCCCAAGGTATATTCCCTAGACTGGTAGTGCCCTTGGCTCTGTAGCTCTGTTCTTTACTTGTTTTAGGGAACAGAATGCACTCCTCCTGAGAGGCAGTTGGCAATTTACATCCCGCCCATCAGCATAACATGGCTCCCTGTTCTCCAGGGCCTGTCTTGCCTTTCTTGTTCTTACACATTTTGTGGATGTCCCTTTTGACCGGTGGGAAGTGATACTTCTTTGTAGTGCAGATTTGCATTGCCCGCTTGCTTGCTTGGCCAAAAAGGGCGTATGCGTTTTCTCCTGAATATATTCAGGAGAAAACGCATACGCCCTTTTTGGCCAAGTGCATCATTGTCGAAGTTGTGCCCCTCTTCCTGTGCTTTAAAGGCGATTCCAACGTACCTCTTGAAATCTGTTTCCTGCTATTCTGCCTCGCTTTCAAGTCCGCCTCGTTGCCTTCCCTCAACAGATTTTTGGACGATAGTTGTCCTTTATTACTCGGCCAGTTTGTGAATTGCTGTGCCCCTGAGCTCCATTTTTCAACTCGTTTTTGGTGAGCTGACCACAAGTCCAAAATTTTGGTTCAGGACCTATACTGGTTCCCGGTGGGTGGCTGAGAATTTGGTTAATTCTTCTTCCTGCCGGGAAATTACAGTGATATGTGACCGTCCAAATGCCTAACAGCTACTCTCTCATTGGTTCTCCCTCTTCCCTTTCATCCTCTGCCAAATTGGCAACCTGTGCGAACCAAGAGGTTAAAGGGGCTGTCTCTCCAAGTTGGGAGGTTGATAGTAAAGCAGACGGAAAGTCAAACCGGAGCACCAGGAGTGGGACTATGCGTTGAGTTTTAGAAACCTTTCGTATTCACAGTGTGTCCGTTCTCTAGGTTTCCCGCACATGTTATAGCTGTAGTAATATTCCCTTCAACCTGGAGAGTTCGGACCCATGGAATGGGTGCCATGCATTATTGCTTTAAAGCGTCTGCATTTGCTCACCCAATCTCACCAATCGTCTCAGTCCCAAGTGTCCCTCCTTATGCCACATCCAGCTGTCGTTGTAGATAGGGTCATTCCAGCCTTCATCAGAGACCCTGAAGGAATTGTAAAGAATTTCCCAGTTTTTTTGTTTTGTTTTTGCAATTCCTTTTTATAGTGGGTTTGAGCTGATTCTCGCTGCCATGTTTATGCCAGTCTAGACACACTTGATTCCCTTATGGAGACATATCAATACATAGGTTTTAAGATTCTTACTAGTCAGATATTTTCCTCTGCGGGAAATATGGTGTTTTGAGTCCCTTTCACTGAGGACGGTGTAGGTCTTGTCTATTCCATAGTTGGTTTTTGGAACGGTACCTGTGCTTATATCAAACTCTGGTTTTATGCATCACCCCACCTCTCCTTCCCCCTTAAGCAGGTATAAGAGTGTTTTCTAAATGTGAGACACTGTTCTCTTTCCTAACTCAGTTCAAGTGTAGCCATGTTTACAGGATCTTCATAAGTGATATCTTATGATAAGTTTCTTTTTCTGTGTGACTTATTTCACTTAGAATCATCGTACCTTAATCCACCCATTTTGCTGCTACTGGTCTTATGACATTGATTTCATGGCTGAGGGATATTCCATCGTACGTAAGTACCACAAATTTTTGAACCATGTTTATATTTTCTGGGATACTTAAGGTGTATCCAAGTTCAGGTCCTTGTATGCAGTGCAGCCCTAAATTTTGGGGTGGCTCTGTCTTATTGATTTTCAGTTTTCCCAAGGTATATTCCCTAGACTGGTAGTGCCCTTGGCTCTGTAGCTCTGTTCTTTACTTGTTTTAGGGAACAGAATGCACTCCTCCAGAGAGGCAGTTGTCAATTTACATCCCGCCCATCAGCATAACAAGGCTCCCTGTTCTCCAGGGCCTGTCTTGCCTTTCTTGTTCTTCCACATTTTGTGGATGTCCCTTTTGACCGGTGGGAAGTGATACTTCTTTGTAGTGCAGATTTGCATTGCCCGCTTGCTTGCTTGGCCAAAAAGGGCGTATGCGTTTTCTCCTGAATATATTCAGGAGAAAACGCATACGCCCTTTTTGGCCAAGTGCGTCATTGTCGAAGTTGTGCCCCTCTTCCTGTGCTTTAAAGGCAATTCCAACGTACCTCTTGAAATCTGTTTCCTGCTATTCTGCCTCGCTTTCAAGTCCGCCTCGTTGCCTTCCCTCAACAGATTTTTGGACGATAGTTGTCCTTTATTACTCGGCCAGTTTGTGAATTGCTGTGCCCCTGAGCTCCATTTTTCAACTCGTTTTTGGAGAGCTGACCGCAAGTCCAAAATTTTGGTTCAGGACCTATACTGGTTCCCGGTGGGTGGCTGAGAATTTGGTTAATTCTTCTTCCTGCCGGGAAATTACAGTGATATGTGCCCGTCCAAATGCCTAACAGCTACTCTCTCATTGGTTCTCCCTCTTCCCTTTCATCCTCTGCCAAATTGGCAACCTGTGCGAACCAAGATGTTAAAGGGGCTGTCTCTCCAAGTTGGGAGGTTGATAGTAAAGCAGACGGAAAGTCAAACCGGAGCACCAGGAGAGGGACTATGCGTGGAGTTTTAGAAACCTTTCGTATTCACAGTGTGTCCGTTCCCTAGGTTTCCAGCACATGTTATAGCTGTAGTAATATTCCCTTCAACCTGGAGAGTTCGGACCCATGGAATGGGTGCCATGCATTATTGCTTTAAAGGGTCTGCATTTGCTCACCCAATCTCACCAATCGTCTCAGTCCCAAGTGTCCCTTCTTATGCCATATCCAGCTGTCGTTGTAGATAGGGTCATTCCAGCTTTCATCAGAGACCCTGAAGGAATTGTAAAGAATTTCCCAGTATTTTTGTTTTGTTTTTGAAATTCCTTTTTATAGTGGGTTTGAGCTGATTCTCGCTGCCATGTTTATGCCAGTCTAGACACACTTGATTCCCTTACGGAGACATATCAATACATAGGTTTTAAGATTCTTACTAGTCAGATACTTTCCTCTGCGGGAAATATGGGGTTTTGAGTCCCTTTCACTGAGGACGGTGTAGGTCTTGTCTATTCCATAGTTGGTTTTTGGAACGGTACCTGTGCTTATATCAAACTCTGGTTTTATGCATCACCCCACCTCTCCTTCCCCCTTAAGCAGGTATAAGAGTGTTTTCTAAATGTGAGACACTGTTCTCTTTCCTAACTCAGTTCAAGTGTAGCCATGTTTACAGGATCTTCATAAGTGATATCTTATGATAAGTTTCTTTTTCTGTGTGACTTATTTCACTTAGAATCATCGTACCTGAATCCACCCATTTTGCTGCTACTGGTCTTATGACATTGATTTCATGGTTGAGGGATATTCCATCGTACGTAAGTACCACAATTTTTTGAACCATGTTTATATTTTCTGGGATACTTAAGGTGTATCCAAGTTGAGGTCCTTGTATGCAGTGCAGCCCTAAATTTTGGGGTGGCTCTGTCTTATTGATTTTCAGTTTTCCCAAGGTATATTCCCTAGACTGGTAGTGCCCCTGGCTCTGTAGCTCTGTTCTTTACTTGTTTTAGGGAACAGAATGCACTCCTCCAGAGAGGCAGTTGGCAATTTACATCCCGCCCATCAGCATAACAAGGCTCCCTGTTCTCCAGGGCCTGTCTTGCGTTTCTTGTTCTTACACATTTTGTGGATGTCCCTTTTGACCGGTGGGAAGTGATACTTCTTTGTAGTGCAGATTTGCATTGCCCGCTTGCTTGCTTGGCCAAAAAGGGCGTATGCGTTTTCTCCTGAATATATTCAGGAGAAAACGCATACGCCCTTTTTGGCCAAGTGCATCATTGTCGAAGTTGTGCCCCTCTTCCTGTGCTTTAAAGGCGATTCCAACGTACCTCTTGAAATCTGTTTCCTGCTATTCTGCCTCGCTTTCAAGTCCGCCTCGTTGCCTTCCCTCAACAGATTTTTGGACGATAGTTGTCCTTTATTACTCGGCCAGTTTGTGAATTGCTGTGTCCCTGAGCTCCATTTTTCAACTCGTTTTTGGAGAGCTGACCGCAAGTCCAAAATTTTGGTTCAGGACCTATACTGGTTCCCGGTGGGTGTCTGAGAATTTGGTTAATTCTTCTTCCTGCCGGGAAATTACAGTGATATGTGCCCGTCCAAATGCCTAACA